>NC_080730.1:18706234-18966234 GCF_019097595.1 Hemibagrus wyckioides
CCCTCACACAACTTTACACACACCCTCACACACCTTTACACACACCCTCACACACCTTTACACACACCCACACACACCATTCCACACACCCTCACACACCTTTACACACACCCTCACACAACTTTACACACACCCTCACACACCTTTACACACACCCTCACACACCTTTACACACACCCACACACACCATTCCACACACCCTCACACACCTTTACACACACCCTCACACAACTTTACACACACCCTCACACACCTTTACACACACCCTCACACACCTTTACACACACCCTCACACACCTTTACACACACCCTCACACACACCCTCACACACACACACTCACACACACCATTCCACACACCCTCACACACCTTTACACACACCCTCACACACCTTTACACACACCCTCACACACCTTTACACACACCCTCACACACCTTTACACACACCCTCACACACACCCTCACACACACACACTCACACACACCATTCCACACACCCTCACACAACTTTACACACACCCTCACACACCTTTACACACACCCTCACACACCTTTACACACACCCACACACACCATTCCACACACCCTCACACACCTTTACACACACCCTCACACAACTTTACACACACCCTCACACACCTTTACACACACCCTCACACACCTTTACACACACCCACACACACCATTCCACACACCCTCACACACACACACTCACACACACCATTCCACACACCCTCACACACCTTTACACACACCCTCACACACCTTTACACACACCCTCACACACCTTTACACACACCCTCACACACACCCTCACACACACACACTCACACACACCATTCCACACACCCTCACACACCTTTACACACACCCTCACACACCTTTACACACACCCTCACACACCTTTACACACACCCTCACACACCTTTACACACACCCTCACACACACCCTCACACACACACACTCACACACACCATTCCACACACCCTCACACAACTTTACACACACCCTCACACACCTTTACACACACCCTCACACACCTTTACACACACCCTCACACACACCCTCACACACACACACTCACACACACCATTCCACACACCCTCACACACCTTTACACACACCCTCACACACCTTTACACACACCTTTACACACACCCTCACACACACCCTCACACGCACCCTCACACACACACACACACTCACACACACCATTCCACACACCCTCACACACCTTTACACACACCCTCACACAACTTTACACACAGCCTCACACACCTTTACACACACCTTTACACACACCCTCACACGCACCCTCACACACACACACTCACAAACACCATTCCACACACCCTCACACACCTTTACACACACCCTCACACACCTTTACACACACCCTCACACGCACCCTCACACACACTCACACACACCATTCCACACACCCTCACACACCTTTACACACACCCTCACACGCACCCTCACACACACACACTCACACACACCATTCCACACACCCTCACACACCTTTACACACACCCTCACACAACTTTACACACACCCTCACACACCTTTACACACACCCTCACACACCTTTACACACACCCTCACACACCTTTACACACACCCTCACACACACACACTCACACACACCATTCCACACACCCTCACACACCTTTACACACACCCTCACACACCTTTACACACACCCTCACACACCTTTACACACACCCTCACACACACCCTCACACACACACACTCACACACACCATTCCACACACCCTCACACACCTTTACACACACCCTCACACACCTTTACACACACCCTCACACGCACCCTCACACACACACACTCACACACACCATTCCACACACCCTCACACACCTTTACACACACCCTCACACGCACCCTCACACACACACACTCACACACACCATTCCACACACCCTCACACACCTTTACACACACCCTCACACAACTTTACACACACCCTCACACACCTTTACACACACCCTCACACACCTTTACACACACCCTCACACGCACCCTCACACACACACACTCACACACACCATTCCACACACCCTCACACACCTTTACACACACCCTCACACACCTTTACACACACCCTCACACGCACCCTCACACACACACACTCACACACACCATTCCACACACCCTCACACACCTTTACACACACCCTACACACCTTTACACACACCCTCACACACCTTTACACACACCCTCACACACCTTTACACACACCCTCACACGCACCCTCACACACACTCACACACACCATTCCACACACCCTCACACACCTTTACACACACCCTCACACACCTTTACACACACCCTCACACGCACCCTCACACACACACACACACTCACACACACCATTCCACACACCCTCACACACCTTTATAACTCTCACACCTTTATAACTCTCACACACCTTTATAACTCTCACACCTTTATAACTCTCACACGCACCCCCACACACACACACACTCACACACCTTTACACGCACCCTCACACACACACACACTCACACACACCATTCCACACACCCTCACACCTTTACACACAAACTCACACACCTTTACACACACCCACACACACCTTTACACACACCCTCACACCTTTACACACACTCTCACACACCTTTACACACACCCACACACACCTTTACACACACCCTCACACCTTTACACACACTCTCACTCTTTACACACACCCACACACACCCACACACACCTTTACACACACCCTCACACCTTTACACACACTCTCACACACCGTTACACACACCCACACACACCTTTACACACACCCTCACACCTTTACACACACTCACACACCTTTACACACACCCTCACTCTTTACACACACCCACACACACCTTTACACACACCCTCACACCTTTACACACACTCTCACACACCTTTACACACACCCACACACACCTTTACACACACCCTCACACCTTTACACACACTCTCACACACCTTTACACACACCCACACACACCTTTACACACACCCTCACACCTTTACACACACTCTCACACACCTTTACACACACCCTCACATGCACCCTCACACACACCCTCACACACCTTTACACACACCCTCACGCACCTTTACACACACCCTCACACCTTTACACACACCCTCACACACCTTTACACACACCCTCACACACCTTTACACACACCCTCACACCTTTACACACACCCTCACACACCTTTACACACACCCTCACACACCTTTACACACACCCTCACACCTTTACACACACCCTCACACACCTTTACACACACCCTCACACACCTTTACACACACCCTCACACCTTTACACACCCTCACACACCTTTACACGTACCCTCACACACACCCTCACACACACCCTGACCCACACCTTTACACACACCCTCACACACCTTTACATGTACCCTCACACACACCCTGACCTACACCTTTACACACACCCTCACACACACCCTGACCTACACCTTTACACACACCCTCACACACACCCTCACACACACCCTGAAATTATTTTTTCTGTATGGAATTTTTTTTTCTGTATGGAAATTTTTTTTTCTTTATGGAAATAATTTTTTTCTGTATGGAAATTATTTTTGTCTGTATAGAAATTATTTTTTTCTGTATGGAAATTATTTTTTTCTGTATGGAAATTATTTTTTTCTGTATGGCATTTTTTTCTGTATTTTTTTCTGTATGGAAATGTTTCTTACTTTTTCAGGACTTTTTACTCGTTGCCGTTCCTCTGTACCACGACAAATTTGCAGTTTTCTTTTCGATTCCAAAATTTCTACACCAAAGAAATCCTATAATCCTACAATTCCTTCCTTTTTCCCACAGAAATGCATCTATATTTTTTAAATAATATGTTTTAATTAGATTGATAGATCGGATTTGAGAATTCAGCAGCATTGTGTTAAAAAAACAAAAAAGAAAACAGAATTAAATCTCACACATCGGGCCTCCTAACAACCAGCACTTAGCATCTCAGGCTGAATAAAGGGAAAAAAAGAAAGAAAGGGAATCTTGCTGACGGTGTGAGAGCGAGGTTAAAGCAGCAGCGGAGTGAGAGTGATGAGGAAAAACCCTGCAGGGAAACACCTGTGACATATTTCTACACACACAATTACCTCACAGGTGCTGAAGAGAAAAATTTCCCAACACGCTCCGGTAGTACGTATTTATCCGAGCCCATTACCTGAGCTCCACTTTTGCTATCGACTTTTTTTTGCGAGGAAGAGGACGGAAGCTAACGTTACCGAAGAATTGATCGTCTCTGCACTTAAAGTGGCATTGGGTGCGGCGCTGCTGGGACCACCGTCTCTGTCCTTAAGATCCGATGACTCCGGGCGGGCTGCTGTTCTCTGCGTCCGGACCGGAGAAAGGAAATAAAACCACCTTGTGTTGTGTTTGTGTTGTGCTGTTGTATGTGAGAGTGCACTTAAGAGCATCTCCAGACATCTGAAAGTCTGGAAACCCCCCCAGCCACACACCCCCCCGCACACACATTTTCTCTCTATAAATATATTTTCATCTTACAGTAGGTGACATGCCCCTGTATTTTTTTGTGTATATGTTTGACCTTGTTTGTTGGAATATGAGTGTGTGTGTGTGTGTGTGTGTGCGCGCGTGTGTGTGTTGCAATGCCCCCTGGTGGTATGTCACGATTTTTGCCCTCCACCATTTAAACTCTTTTTATTTAGCTCATTAATACACTCCATTTGCAAATATCACACGTTCCACATCAGAGGATACAAACAATGAGCTGTAACGTGTTCGATTTTTCCTCTTTTTCATGCTCCGCCATTCTATTAGTTCCGTGTGTGTGTGTGTGTGTATGCAAGTGAGTGTGTGAGCTCCGGGTTGCTGTTTCTTTATGAGCAGACTGAGACACTAGCACTAACAGGCTAATAAACTTCCCTTCCCAGCAGCTATATCAGCACTATTACGAATCCCCGACACAGCCACACTCACAAACACACACACACACACACAGTCCTGGGGCTTTACAACCCCATTTACCGACCATGTCGACCTTGCTGTGCACTAATACAGCTCAGACTTGGGCCCCTAAACCCTGTGGATTGCCACAAACCCATCAGATGTTCGGTCTGGCTCGAGCCTCATCCATCACCTTCCCTCAACGCTGGAGGGATGAAAGTCAAACACAGGTTTATAACCACAAAGCAAGATTGATTTCTGAGTACACTGAGCTGTTGTGCATATGAAATGCTCCATGAGACCTCTGGAGTCGTTAACCAATAAACAACATCAATGCACTATTGCCTGCCTACTGTGTGTGTGTGTGTGTGTGAGCATCGTCACATGGAGGAGATGGTTCACTCTGCTTTGTCAGACCTGCGTCAGCTCATTTACACATCACAACACACCTACATCGAGCCGCTAATGAAACTTTAGCCACTAACGAAACTCCTAGGCTCAGATTTTCGTCACTGGTGTTTTACTGTCCTACTTTCTTTCCGAACGTTTACTTCACACGACACTCTCACTGTTACAGGATCACAGATCTGTACAGCTGCTCGCTCATGCGGTTATCCAATCATGTGATCATGTAGATCAAGGTGGACATCAAGTCAGATACGGGTTAAGAGTTTAACTTACTAGTGTGACCTCAGTGATTTTGGCTTGGTTGCTGGTGCCAGATGGGCAGGTTCGAGTGTTTCAGAAATCTCCTGAGAAAAGAAGTCCATAAGTGGAACTGTTTTATTGATGAGAAACATCTGAGAAGAACAACCAGGATGGTTCTAGTGACAGGAAATAACGTAAATAAGCACTCTTTACAAACCAGGCGAGATGAAAAGCATCTCAGAATGCGTCAAAGGATAAAAAAAGATGTGCTACAACAGCAGAAGGCCGCATCAACGTCCATCCTGTCAGGTATCTGCTGGTACAGTGGACCTGGGATTACCCCACTGACCGGGAGATTTAACTCCGACTGCTCTTTTGTATTCTCCTTGTTGTTTTGAGGCATCACTGTGCTTGAGCTCCGACTGAAGATGAATGGATGAATAATTATGTTAATGCGATAGACCTGTAGTGAAAGATGTGCAACGAATCTAATTAATTTTCTCCGTTCTTCCGTCTCAACTCGAGGGGATTGTCGTGTCTCTGTACTTCTTAACATTTTGACGAAGCAGAGAAGTCCAGCGACTTGTTTAAAAAAGAAAAACAGCCTTCCTCGTCCTATTTCATCGCCGTCATCAGGAGCACGCATAAACAGAGCACAAGGGCACTCCAGCGTCCGTCCTCTCGCCCTCGGACGTTTACGAGTGCCCTCTTGGCCTGTGTGCGGAATAATTATATTTTATATGACTTTTTGTATGAGTCACAAAACAAAGCTGTGCGCCTGGAGCCCTGTGACCGAGAGCTCGTCCAAAACTCACTTACGTGAGGCGCAATTGGCTGAGTCTCGCCCTGGGAAGATCGCCAGTGTGTGTTAGGTCAGCTCGGGTGCCAAAAGTTTCATCGCTCATGGGTGACCCTCAGGTGGAGAATCAGCCTCCTGTGGATAGTCTACCTCAGTGACAGATTGCTCCAACATCACCAGCATGTTCACACACGGGGGAAGCCGAGCCAGGCTTGTGTACCAAGGACCATTTCAGAAATAAACAGAAAAGTACAATTTCTTCAACTTTAGGGATTTAGGTTTATGTCGCATTTATCTCAATGGATACTAAAGCGTTGGAGTTGCAGACCTGACATAGTTAAGGGTTTTCAACAAAAGCTCATCTAACATGACTCAACAGCTCGACTAAACCAGTCCCAAATAATCTAGGGGCATGTAAAAAAAAAATCACAGCTGAATGTATAAGCAAATATGGACATAAATGAATCATGTGTAAGAATCGCTTGTGGAAACTAATGAATCGTGTGAGAATCGTTTGTGAAAACGAACGAATCATGCTTAGGACTCACATGTTGAAATAAATGAATTATTGTTTTTAAACAAAGAAAACTTTTAGTCTAATTGATTATAAAAACAGATTACTGCTTGAATATTAAACAGCATTTTTTATAATATTTAATTATCCTACACGAGTTCTCATATAAACTCACAGCTTCATTGGGTTTTACGTATACTAATTTATGCACAGACAAAAATGTTGTAATTACAGTTGTTGTGATGAAGCTCTGTCACCACTTCTGCACTCCATGCTGAAAAGAAAGTCCAGAAATAAGGCCTAAAGCAGCCACACATTGTCTCACACACACACACACACACACTTTTACACATTGTTATATTGTCTTTATAGCCTATTTATTGTTCCTGCAGAGTCTTTGGAGTGTGTGTGTATGCATGTATGTTGCCCATTTTTGTTCCGTGTGTGTCCGATCATAATCCTTTCTGCTGGTTGATCAGGCATGTGAAAGTTAAACATCCACGGAGCCTCTGATCAGAGATCTGAGATCAGATTAATGATTGGTGATGTAATCTATGCACTCAGGTTATAAAAAAAAAAAAAAAAAAAAAAAAAAAAAAAAAGACACACCTCTCTGCTTCACTGTTCACGAAAACAAAGTGCCTTAATCACACTTTGGGTTCAAATGATGATTAATGGAAAACAAACAAACGTCACGCTGAGGCGCCTTTGATTTTCTGTGAGAGCCGCTGCAGGGGATCGGGTTTGGTTCGAGCTTGTCAAAGGTTGCTCTCGAGCTCTCTTCGGGCCGTCTCTCTCTCTCTCTCTCTCTCTCTCTCTCTCCTGCTGCCCCGCTTCATCTAGGAAAGTGTCAAAGCTGTGAGCGTTCGTGCTCATCGGCCGCCGAGGCTCTGCTCTCCGATGCCGACATGGCCGTCTGGGTCAAAACACACCGATTATTTCCCACTCCGCGGTCACTAACGACCCGCCAGCCGCACACCGCTCTGTAATTATATTAATGACGGAACGTGCCGGGTGTGCAGATCCAGAGGCCGAAAGGTGAGAGAGAGAGAGATGGATAAGTGAAGCGAGAGAGAGAGAGAGAGAGAGAGAGAAAGTCTGATCAATTGTTCATTTTACAAAGTCACTGAGACATGCAGGAGCTGTCAATAAGTGAATTAGTTTGTCTGTGAGCCTCAGGAGTGTGACTCGCTGTTCCTTCACAGCTACGGACTTCTTATGCTCAAACTCAACCCCACCACCCCCATCCAACACCCTCACTTACACACACCACACACACACACACACACACACTGAACCATGCACATATAACCATACAAACTGACAACGGCATACATAAGCACCACGCGCTCACACACTGGCACCACCAAATGTCTTGCATTCTCTCTCTCTCTCTCTCTCTCGCTCTCTCGCTCACACACACACACACGCACACACACACACAAACACACACACACAACATTTCAAGGACAATAAACAGCAGACTGCTGCTTATTCAAGACCACTCAAGTCTCTCTGTCTTTAACACACATGCACACACACACACTTTGCAACTTGGAAATCTCTGGACTCCTGGTAATATCCGAATGGTTCTATGCTTGACCCCATGATGTACACGATAAATGTAATGTCTTTTCACTCTCATCCTCAGTTAGAGTGGTGGCTCTTGGTGGTTAACCGGGAGACCTGAGTTCAAGCCCCAGCACCGCCAAGCTGCCACATTTGGGCCCTTGCTCCATGGGCGCTGCATCATGGCTGACCCTGCGCTCTGACCCCAACCCCCAAGGATGGGATATGCGAAGAAAGAATTTCACTGTGCAGTAACGTACATGTGACAAATAAAGGCTACTTGACTTTAACTCACAGCATGGCGATACATCAAGACTTCACTTCCTTAGCATTTTGTCACCTTGATGCACTAAAAAAAATCATAAAACTATTGGACAAATTCAGTCATCACACACACACACACGCACACACACATTTTCATCCCTTGGGGCATCAGTAAAGTTTCCAATCCATGCACAAACATGTTTTCGGTAGGCTAGAGGAAGCCAGAGGTCTCCGAGGGAAACATTAGCAGTAGAAAGCAGCATTAATCCTGGTCAAAGCCACAGTGGATCCGGAGCCTGTCCTGGGAATTCCATGACCAAGGTGGGAATACACACTGGATGCAGGGCAGTTCATCAGAGGTTATCACACACATTCTCACTCACTGCTAGGGGCAATTTAGAGTAGACAATCCAGCTAGCAGCAGGAGGTTGGCAAAAAAAACGTGGTAAAACCGGAGAAAGCTGTGAGGCGGCAACGCTACTCGCTACACCACCACTTACACAATTTATAAAGAAAGTTTGACCTTTAACTGGCAGTTGTCGTATTTTTATCAAATCACCACTAAGCTAGTTCACTTTGACCTTCAGTTTCTACTGATTGCTGCACTTATTCAAGCAGTAAGCTGTTTAATAAAAAGAGTGGGGCGAATTCTCCTGATCCTGAAGCGACACAGACACAGCCTGATTGGGTTAAAGTGTTCAAGTGAATGAGTGACCATTACAGGTTCAGCTGTTTACTACGCTCCTACTATTGAAGGGGCAGAAGGGGGAGAAAGTACATGGCTGTACATCTTTCTTAACTAAATTTGCAGACATCTCCTAAGAGTGTTGTTCCTTGTGAGCCTCCAGGTCAAGACTGATGAAATGTTCCTGCTCTTGTCACAGATAAAATATGGATATGAATGCCCTAAAGTTCCATTTACATTTAATATAAGCAGACGTGACTTTCTGATATGTAGCGTATATGACTCCACTGTGTATTTCTCAATGTAAAATGAAGAGGTCTGATTGGAGGAAAAATATGAGGTCCTGTCACAAAACACCCCATAACTTCAAACACCTGGCCAAAATGCTTTGTCTTCACTTTCCTTATGCACTCCTAGACCTGACACACACACACACACACACACACACTGTCCTTCACTTTACACACTCCAGTATTAGGAGCTGCTTCCATAAACACTGCACAGTTCTCATTTACCACGTATTTGTCAAGTCCTTCATTAGGGTTTAGAAATCAGAGCAAACTCAATAATGAGCAGAGCATTATACATTAAACACACTATACATTAAACACTACACACTATACATTAAACACTACACACTATACATTAAACACACACTATACATTAAACACACCACACTATACATTAAACACACCACACTATACATTAAACACACTATACATTAAACACTACACACTATACATTAAACACACACTATACATTAAACACACCACACTATACATTAAACACACCACACTATACATTAAACACACTATACATTAAATACTACACACTATACATTAAACACACACTATACATTAAACACACTATACATTAAACACTACACACTATACATTAAACACTACACACTACACATTCAACACACACTATACATTAAACACACTATACATTAAACACTACACACTATACATTAAAACACACACTATACATTAAACACACACTATACATTAAACACACTATACATTAAACACTACACACTATATATTAAACACTACACACTACACATTCAACATACACTATACATTAAACACACTATACATTAAACACTACACACTATACATTAAAACACACACTATACATTAAACACACTATACAATTAAACACTACACACTACACATTAAACACACACTATACATTAAACACACTATACATTAAACACACACTATACATTAAACACTACACATTATACATTAAACAAACACTATACATTAAACACTACACACTATACATTGAACACACTATACATTAAACACTACACACTATACATTAAACAAACTATACATTAAACACTACACACTATACATTAAACACACAAACTATACATTAAACACTACACACTATACATTAAACACACACTATACATTAAACACACACACACTAAACACACTATACATTAAACACACACAATACATTAAACACTACACACTACACATTAAACACTACACACTATACATTAAACACACTATACATTAAACACTACACACTATATATTAAACAAACACTATACATTAAACACACACACTATACATTAAACAAACACTATACATTAAACACTACACACTATACATTAAACAAACACTATACATTAAACACTACACACTATACATTGAACACACTATACATAAAACACTACACACTATACATTAAACAAACTATACATTAAACACTACACACTATACATTAAACACACAAACTATACATTAAACACTACACACTATACATTAAACACACACTATACATTAAACACACACACTAAACACACTATACATTAAACACACACTATACATTAAACACTACACACTACACATTAAACACTACACACTATACATTAAACACGCTATACATTAAACACTACACACTATACATTAAACACACTATACATTAAACACTACACACTATACATTAAACACTACACACTATACATTAAACACTACACACTATACATTAAACACTACACACTATACATTAAACACACTATACATTAAACACTACACACTATACATTAAACACACACTAATAAACACACACTATACATTAAACACACACCATACATTAAACACACACTATACATTAAACACACACCATACATTAAACACACACTACACATTAAACACACACTACACATTAAACACACACTAATAAACACACTATACATTAAACACACACTATACATTAAACACACTAATAAACACACTATACATTAAACACACACTATACATTAAACACACACTAATAAACACACACTATACATTAAACACACACCATACATTAAACACACACTATACATTAAACACACACCATACATTAAACACACACTACACATTAAACACACACTACACATTAAACACACACTAATAAACACACTATACATTAAACACACACTATACATTAAACACACTAATAAACACACTATACATTAAACACACACTATACATTAAACACACACTAATAAACACACACTATACATTAAACACACACCATACATTAAACACACACTACACATTAAACACACTACACATTAAACACGCACTACACATTAAACACACACTAATAAACACACTATACATTAAACACACACTATACATTAAACACACACTAATAAACACACACTATACATTAAACACACTATACATTAAACAAACACTAATAAACACAAACTAAACATTAAACACACTATACATTAAACGCACACTAATAAACACACACTATACATTAAACACACACCATAAATTAAACACACTACACATTAAACACACTACACATTAAACACACACTATACATTAAACACACACTATACATTAAACACACACTATACATTAAACACATTATACAACACTCTGACCCCCACACACTACACATTACACTCTGATCCACACACACTATACACTACACTGTATACACTGCACACTACACTCTGAATAACACACACTACACCCAACACTCTACTCTCTGACCCACACACACACACACATAATACAGTACACTGCCCCCCCCCACACAAATTAAAGTACACTGGCACACACATTATATGGTACACTCCCCCCTCCCCCACACACACACTATACAGTACGCTGGCTCACACACACTCACTACACAGTAAACTGCCCCACATACTTTACAGTACACTGGCTCACATACATACACACACACCCCTATACTATACAGTACACTGGCCCACATACACACTATACAGTACACTGGCCCACACACACACACACTATACAGTATGCTGGCTCACACACACACACTATACAGTACACAGGCCCACACACACACACACTATACAGTATGCTGGCTCACACACACACACTATACAGTACACAGGCCCACACACACACACACTATACAGTACACTGGCCCACATACACACTATACAGTACACTGGCCCACACACACACACACTATACAGTATGCTGGCTCACACACACACACTATACAGTACACAGGCCCACACACACACACACTATACAGTACACTGGCCCACACACACACACACTATACAGTACACTGGCCCACACACACACACACTATACAGTACACTATACAGTTCACTGGCTATACAGTTCACACTATACAGTTCACTGGCTCACACACACTATACAGTACAATGCCCCCCCACACACACTATACAGTACACTGTCCCCCTACAAACACTATACAGTACACTGCCCCACACACACTATACAGTACACTGCCCCCCCACACACACACAATACAATACACTGGCTCACACACACTATACAGTACACTGCCCCCCCACACACACTATACAGTACACTGCCCCCCCCACACACACACACACTATACAGTACACTGTCCCCCTACAAACACTATCCAGTACCCTGCCCCACACACACTATACAGTACACTGCCCCCCCCCACACACACACTATACAATACACTGGCTCACACACACTATACAGTACACTGCCCCCCCACCCACACTACAGTACACTGCCCCCCCCCCCCACACACACACACACTATACAGTACACTGTCCCCCTACACACACTATACAGTACACTGGCCCACACATACTATGCAGTACACTGGCTCACACACACTATACAGTACACTGCCCCCCCACACACACACACTATACAGTACACTGCCCCCCCCCCAAACACTATACAGTACACTGTCCCCCTACACACAAACACACACACTTTACAGTACACTGGCCCACACACACTATACAGTACACTGGCCCACACACACACACAGGCCCCCATACACACACTATACAGTACACTGGCCCACACACACACACACACACACACAGGCCCCCATACACACACTATACAGTACACTGGCCCCCATACACACACTATACAGTACACTGGCCCACACACACACACACACTATACAGTACACTGGCCCACACGTACACACTATACAGTACACTGTCCCCCTACACACACTATGCAGTACACTGGCCCACACACACTTTGCAGTACACTGGCCCACACACACTATGCAGTACACTGGCCCACACACACTATACAGTACACTGGCCCACACACTATACAGTACACTGCCCCCCCACACACACACACTATACAGTACACTGTCCCCCTACACACACTATACAGTACACTGGCTCACACACTATACAGTTCACTGCCCCCCCCCCACACACACTATACAGTACACTGTCCCCCTACACACACTATGCAGTACACTGGCCCACACACACTATGCAGTACACTGACCCACACACACTATACAGTACACTGGCCCACACACACTATACAGTACACTGGCTCACACACACTATACAGTACACTGGCCCACACACACTATACAGTACACACTGCCCCCCCCCACACACACACACTATACAGTACACTGGCCCACACACACTATACAGTACACTGGCTCACACACACTATACAGTACACTGGCTCACACACTATACAGTACACTGCCCCCCCCCACACACACACTATACAGTACACTGTCCCCCTACAAACACTATACAGTACACTGCCCCACACACACTATACAGTACACTGACCCACACACACTATACAGTACACTGGCCCACACACACTATACAGTACACTGGCTCACACACACTATACAGTACACTGGCTCACACACTATACAGTACACTGCCCCCCCACACACACACACTATACAGTACACTGCCCCCCCAAAACACTATACAGTACACTGTCCCCCTACACACACACACTTTACAGTACACTGGCCCACACACACTATACAGTACACTGGCCCACACACACACACACACACACACACATACAGGCCCCCATACACACACTATACAGTACACTGGCCCCCATACACACACTATACAGTACACTGGCCCACACACACACACTATACAGTACACTGGCCCACACACACACTATACAGTACACTGGCCCATACACACACACACACACACACACACACACCACACAGGCCCCCATACACACACTATACAGTACACTGGCCCACACACACACACTATACAGTACACTGGCCCCCACGTACACACTATACAGTACACTGGCCCCCATACACACACTATACAGTACACTGGCCCACACACACACACACTATACAGTACACTGGCCCACACATACTATGCAGTACACTGGCTCACACACACTATACAGTACACTGCCCCCCCACACACACACACTATACAGTACACTGCCCCCCCCCAAACACTATACAGTACACTGTCCCCCTACACACAAACACACACACTTTACAGTACACTGGCCCACACACACTATACAGTACAGTGGCCCACACACACACACAGGCCCCCATACACACACTATACAGTACACTGGCCCACACACACACACACACAGGCCCCCATACACACACTATACAGTACACTGGCCCCCATACACACACTATACAGTACACTGGCCCACACACACACACACACTATACAGTACACTGGCCCACACGTACACACTATACAGTACACTGTCCCCCTACACACACTATGCAGTACACTGGCCCACACACACTTTGCAGTACACTGGCCCACACACACTATGCAGTACACTGGCCCACACACACTATACAGTACACTGGCCCACACACTATACAGTACACTGCCCCCCACACACACACACACTATACAGTACACTGTCCCCCTACACACACTATACAGTACACTGGCTCACACACTATACAGTTCACTGCCCCCACACACTATACAGTACACTGTCCCCCTACACACACTATGCAGTACACTGGCCCACACACACTATGCAGTACACTGACCCACACACACTATACAGTACACTGGCCCACACACACTATACAGTACACTGGCTCACACACACTATACAGTACACTGGCTCACACACACTATACAGTACACTGCCCCCCACACACACACACACTATACAGTACACTGGCCCACACACACTATACAGTACACTGGCTCACACACACTATACAGTACACTGGCTCACACACTATACAGTACACTGCCCCCCCCACACACACACACTATACAGTACACTGTCCCCCTACAAACACTATACAGTACACTGCCCCACACACACTATACAGTACACTGACCCACACACACTATACAGTACACTGGCCCACACACACTATACAGTACACTGGCTCACACACACTATACAGTACACTGGCTCGCACACTATACAGTACACTGCCCCCCCCCACACACACACACTATACAGTACACTGCCCCCCCAAAACACTATACAGTACACTGTCCCCCTACACACACACACTTTACAGTACACTGGCCCACACACACTATACAGTACACTGGCCCACACACACACACACACACACATACAGGCCCCCATACACACACTATACAGTACACTGGCCCCCATACACACACTATACAGTACACTGGCCCACACACACACACTATACAGTACACTGGCCCACACACACACTATACAGTACACTGGCCCATACACACACACACACACACACACCACACAGGCCCCCATACACACACTATACAGTACACTGGCCCACACACACACACTATACAGTACACTGGCCCCCACGTACACACTATACAGTACACTGGCCCCCATACACACACTATACAGTACACTGGCCCACACACACACACACACTATACAGTACACTGGCCCACACACACACACACTATACAGTACACTGGCCCACACACACACTATACAGTACACTGGCCCACACACACACACTATACAGTACACTGGCCCCCATACACACACACTATACAGTACACTGGCTCACACACACACACTATACAGTACACTGGCCCACACACACACACACACACACTATACAGTACACTGGCCCACACACACACACACACACACTATACAGTACACTGGCTCACACACACACACACACACTATACAGTACACTGGCCCACACACACACACACACACACTATACAGTACACTGACCCACACACACACGCTATACAGTACACAGGCTCACACACACACAAACACACACTATTCAATACACTGGCCCACACACACACACACTATACAGTACACTGGCTCACACACACACACACACACTATACAGTACACTGGCCCACACACACACACACACACACACACACACTATACAGTACACTGACCCACACACACACGCTATACAGTACACAGGCTCACACACACACAAACACACACTATACAATACACTGGCCCACACACACACTATATAGTACACTGGCCCCCATACACACACTATACAGTACGCTGCCCCCCCACACACACACACACACTACACCCTACACTCTCTATGTCCTAAAGCACATAGATTTGTGTTCTGTGGCCTGCGCGCCGTGTTCTCTTTACTCCGCACCCTGCATCATCCTCTGACTCATCTAATGAAGGTCATGATATATGAATTACTCTGATGATGAGTTTAGCATGTTATAACAGGGAAAGTGCTCAACTGCTCAGTGAGGCTGTGTAGGACAGGAGAAGGGGAACTCTCTGACTGTTAGACATAACTTCCCCACAACAAAAACAGTACTGAGTGTGGGTTACACTTTTTGAGGCACAGCATGTACACTACATAGACTACATTATTTTACACTACTGATCAGGCATAACATTATGAGCAATGGCAGGTGAAGTGAATAAGACTGATGATCTCCTCATCATGGCACCTGTTAGTGGGTGGGATATATTAGGCAGCAAGTCAACATTTTGTCCTCAAAGTTGATGTTAGAAGCAGGAAAAATGGACAAGCGTAAGACAAGAGCCAAATTGTGATGGCTAGACCACTGGATCAGAGCATCTCCAAAACTGCAGTTCTTGTGGGGTGTTCCCGGTCTGCAGTGGTCAGTATCTATCAAAAGTATCCTTTAAGTCCTGTAAGCATCCTTTAAGTCATGGGCCCATGGAGGCCCCACCTTGCAACCTACAGGACTTAAAGTATCTGCTGCTAACATATTGGTGCCAGATCTAGTGGAGTCCATGCCTCGACAGGTCACTCAGTGCCTTATGCCCTACACCCTAAACTTTACACTCAGTGCCTCATGTCCTCAACCAGAAAAACCCTACACTACTCCATGTGCACTATACCACCACACTCTATTCCCCACATCATACCCTCTTCACTTTGTGCTGTATGTTAAAACGCTTGGCAGCTAGGAACACACACACACACAACAATTTTTTAACACTAACATTTTGTCATTCACACTTACTGAGACTCTCACTTTCAACTGCATTAAGGTAACAGACTCATTTACATGAAATAAATATCACACAAAATGAATAAATTAGTTAATAAGTGAAACCCCTTTCATAAGCTCACTTTTTTTGGGATCACTTGCACATGAATACCAATGTCCTGATTTTGTTTCTAAAATGTGCTTGTTTTTAATCTGAATGCATAAACATAATACACTGACAAGTGCTCTCCAACTCCTTCTAATGTGATTCACATGTTTTTCTCAGACCCTTCAGTCAGATCGGTCAATAAGCTTTTCAAGAGAGCGGCGAAGCCGAGTCACAGGCTGTCAATCAGACAAAATCACAGTGAATGGCAGGAAAGGAGGCCCAGGTGGAATAAAGCATTCATGACTGTCTCTGATACAAAGCAGGGTTCAGGATCAATTAAAGTGCAAAAGAGAAATATCACCGATTCATACAGAGAGAGAGAGAGGGGGAGAGAGAGAGAGTGAAACAGGGTGGTAGAAATCGAACAGCAGCGGTTTAATCCGAGACCGGAGCGAGAAGAGAGGAGAGAGAGAACAATGAAAAAGATGAGATGAGAAGTGGAAGATGACAGCATTTCAACCTCTGCTGTGTGATCCAGAACCTCTGCCTCACTCTCCGGTGCTATAGCTGAAAAGCAAAAAGCCCACGGGGAACACGTTCCACCCCAAGACCTCACTCTGTCAGATAACAACCCACAGCAAACAACCTGTCTTCCTCTCTTTCAGTCCAGCTCTGTTAATCTCTCCTCCTCGCTCACAAGGGATAGGAAGGGAAGGGAAGGGAAAGGGAGGAGAGGAGAGGAGAGGAGAGGAGAGGAGAGGAGAGGAGAGGAGAGGAGAGGAGAGGAGAGGAGAGGAGAGGAGAGGAGAGGAGGGAAGGGAAGGGAAGGGAAGGGAAGGGAAGGGAAGGGAAGGGAAGGGAAGGGAGGAGAGGAGAGGAGAGGAGAGGAGAGGAGAGGAGAGGAGAGGAGAGGAGAGGAGAGGAGAGGAGAGGAGAGGAGAGGAGGGAAGGGAAGGGAGGAGAGGCGAGCAGAGGAGAGGAGAGCAGAGGAGAAACTGCATAGAGAACCTCCATTTGTACACCATTCTCCTCATATTCTGTCATCATCTACTGTAACTCAGCCTTGTACATAAAAAAGAAGAGAAGAAAAGAAAAGAAACAAAAAGAAAAGAAAAGTAAAGAAATTGAGATAAAGACGAGATGAAACGCACCACACTGAAAGGAATCTGAACAAGAGACGCTGCACCTCCAGATGAGAAAAGAAGAGAGCTCAATCCCCTCTCTCACTCTCTCTCTCTCTCCTTTTGTCTCTGCTGCTCTCACCAGAGGAACAGCGACGCGACGCACAAGGCCCCGATGAAAGACACGACTGTGTTTGCGTCTCTGTCTGTCTACCAAGAGCCAAGTCCTGTCTGCAGGTCACACTGCACAATTCTTAAGGAAAATCCAGTTCTGTCTTCACACACTCCGTCTCCTCATCGTTCACGGTGTTTGGGTGTCTTACGGTGGTTTACGTAAAAAGCAAAAAATAATGAATCCCACTTCTCATGATATTCACAGTGACAGAGAAGAGATAAGGGCAGGGAGCGAGGCACGGCTGGTCAACGCAGACAGTTCCAACACACCATGGTCATGATCTCATTACTGCACCAATTAACATGCAGCAGGCCTGTTCTGTCCCACAAAGGCCACAAGGGAGCAAATGTGTGTGTGTGTGTGTTAGAGAGAGAGAGAGAGAACTAAGCTACACAATTGTACTCACATCATATATGTAACTATGACTGTACTGTAGATTATTAAAAGTGTGTGTGTGTGTGTGTGTGTGTGTACATTTTGCTCTGACTTAAATGGAACTTCATAGTGCACGATCAAGTCACCATCAGAATCGTCCGTGGCTGCAGGAGAACCTAGACTTAATTTGTAATATCTACAATGTGTAACAATACTAATAAAAAATTATTACAAAAATTAAAAAAATAAGAGTTTTGTTGTTGTCAGTAATATGAATTCGTTCATCATTAATCTATAACATCATAGAAAAAGAGAGAGATAAAGAGAGAGAGAGGTTGAGGGCTCGCGCGACGTGCGTATTAAAACGCGTGATTAATACAAATGAGCCTTTACACACACTCCGGTTCAAAAACGTTTCATTACTTATATTATACTTCTTTTATTCTTTGAAGCTGATATAATTGGTGTTTCGTGCGCGCGCGAGGCCACTGGTCACCACCGCCTTGGCTTTATCGCACAGCTCAGCACGCGCCCCGTCCGAGAGAGAGAGAGAGAGAGAGAGAGAGAGCGAGGACCAGACTGGGGCGAAACAAGCTTGCGCGCGAGGGCGATAAAAAGCGCAAGACGCGAGCGCGCGGTCTCTCCGGTAAGCCCCCCGAGCGCGGCGCGTGCGTCCTCCGCAAGAACTTGTGCGTTCAAAGCGACAAATCCTTCCCGTAAAGACAGCGACGTTTCTGCGTCTTCGCCTTAACTACAAGACGGTTCACAACAGAGCCCGTGTAACGGAGCTTCAATCTTTGCGCGCGCCACAGCTTAAAGTTTTCGTGCCATTTACGATGTGATAAACATACACATACCAAATGGGGAAAAAATAAATATAAATTTAAAAAAAATACGGTCCAAGACTTTTGTACAAATAAAATCACCAGACTTACCGCGCAGTCTAGTGGAGCAGGTGCATTCTCGCTCGTTTCCGGTGAGCTCGCGCACTTTCCCCTCCGCTCCTGAGTAACTGCGGGGGCCGCCGGTCCATCGCGGCCAAAATTGCGCGCAAGAAAGGAAAAGAGGAAGCGGTCGTGGTCACTCGCTCTGAGGGTCTTTTTTTTCTTTCTTTTTCTCTATTTTCTTTCTTTTCTTCCTTTCCAAAATCTGACCGCTGTTGAAAACAGGAAACAGACTAGATAAAACGCCTTCAAAAAACCGTTACGATGAAAAAGAACTGTCTCCGTTTACAAAAAATATATATATGTGTGTGTGCGTGAGAAGCGAGGAAGTTAAATCCGTACAGGACATTAAAAATAATAATAGCAATAATAATAATAATAATAATAATAATAATAATAATAATAATAAACAATAGCGGGGGGAAACGACCCCCGAAACGTCTCCAGTCGTGTCCGTGAGTCGTACCGGTCGCCTCGTGCTGTGTGGGTCGCGCGCGAGGAGGTCCGTTGGTGAGCAGCGCTGCGTCTCGCGATCGATTCGAACTGGATTTGAATTTTGCGAACTCTGCCGAGTGAAGCCCCGCTCCGCGCACGTGCGCCGCGCTCGCGCTCTACACGCCCCGCACTCCCCTCCTCCTTCGCAATTTTTTTTCCCACTTATTTATTTATTTATTTTCAACTCGCTGCGATTAGTGATGTCATGGCTCTCGAGGCGATGGAGTGAACGAGTGTTCGGGGAAAAAAGAGAGCGAGAGAGAGAGAAAGAAAGAAATGCTGTTAAAAACCCGGGGGTCAGACATTTTGTCATCATCAGTCAGAGTGACATATGTGCGCGCTCTCTCTCTCTCTCTCTCTCTCTCCCGGTATGTGATAGAGTTTTTACCCGTGCACGAAAAGGATCTCGATCGATCGATATTTTTTTAGTTACATTCTTGTTACAGTCTCGCGCTGGGCTCGGTGAGACGTTTGTGTCATGTCAGAGATGATGAAGATTACGATGATGATAATGGTGATGATATCGATAATCGATCACACCTCGAATGAGCAGCGTGCGTATATATATATATATATATATATATTTCCCATCACGGGTGTCAGTCTGAGCTCAGACTTTGATTGGCACGCGCCACGTCCCGATCCGCACTCTAGCACACTAGACTTACACACTACATCACTCCACAGCCTGCCAAACACTAAAGAGCTCTCATGACCGCAAGACAGTGTAATAAATACGTAATGAACACCACACGTGTTAGGGTAATGTTAATAAGAGCTGCATACTTACCGGAATACGCCGGAGAAGAAGCTGAGATTTCCCATCCCAGGTCCTGGAGAAGCGAGCTTGTGCTGCACGTGCCAGCTTGTTTTATCTTCACGGACACACCTGAGTCCATTTAAGCATGCGTCTTGAGGTCATTAATCGAATCAGGTGCGTTAGGGAAGAAGGTGCGCCCAGGTCGGCTGCATATAGAGACAGAGTAATAACAACTCACTAATGATCAGATTTCATTTACACTTTTAAACACAACAGGACAAGTTTACAATAATCTATAGGAGACATTAAAGCTTTATTTCCCCGAAGTTTGTAACACTGTGCATGCATTCAGATTAAAGTTGAACATTACCTGTATTCGTTTTGTTGTTTCAGGAGTTAGAAGTGACAGAAACCTTTTGCAATGAGCCGATCATTTCTTTTTACTTTCTGTGGGACCAAGTCATCGATTTCTTCTCCGAATTAAAGTGCAATTGGTGGTCAGATTTGTATTACACATAGTTTGCATCAAAACAAGATCCCATTGCTTCTACTCAACTCGATTTTAATTCTAATTCCTAGATTAGACAGAAAACCTAAACCAGCTCCGTTATGAAGTCTCGTGGGGACGTTATGAAGTGATCCACAGACTGGACATCAAGTCTATTCCAGGCTTCAGTTATGAAGGATGTACAAATATGGTGTTAATGTTATTTTATTTTATTTTTTGAGTGTCCTTGCAGCACTGCTTAGAGTCTTCAAAGGGTGCCAGGGTCAGAGCGAGGCCTGGAGAACATAGAGATGATTTTCAGATCTCTGACAGGAATCATCTGCAGAAAATGAAAATTTCTTTACAAACGTCAAATACGCTTCTTCCATTTCACACATTTCCGTTCCTGCTCCCTGGAGTCTGTCACCATCTTTAGAAATTACACTTTCATCCTTTCCCCATCCACTAAAATCCTTTAAGCGGTGCACCCTCTTAAACACACTACTACTTCCTGGGCTCGTACCATGGATATCCCCAATGATTTATTGCGCTAATTGGACAGTTCTTCCTCAGAAATGGAGTGGATGGGGGTATCTATGACACGTCTAAACGGCTTCAAGAGATTTTGAGAGAAAATAACCGTTTATTAGCCCATAATAACACACTCTTTTGGTCCTGGAGTGCAACGCAACACTAAAAGCTCGGACACACACTTTCCTGATTTAAGACTGAAAAATCCTTCTCCATTTAAGAAGGAAAAAGTGTTTTTTTTTTTCTACAAGTGAACTCTTTTTCAGAAACCCCTGATATGGCCTCCTATATTGCAGCACTATTATTTTTCCCCCCCTCTTACTGAATATCTTTTTTCAGGCCAGACGTTTAAGGCACAGCTTATAAAATATTAACCACAAACAACCTTGCGATGCTCTTTCACTTTTTTTTTTTTTAACGACTTGTTTTTCCAAGGCCGAAACACGTTGTCCAATTTCACGTTTCATCTGGTCTGTACTTGGGGGGGAGAGGGGGTTTGAATATCGCGTGACGATGTGGCGAAAGGCACAAAATATTTAGACAAGGAAGTGGAAAGTGCACGAGGTGCAGGGTTACACGGGGAGTAAAAGATTGGGTCATGGGCTGCTGAACTGGAAAAAAGGCATAAAGGATACCGAGGGATCTTTAGATACCAGTCCTCTTCTCTAAAAGACTTTCTTTTTTTTTCTATTAAGAAACGCTCCTGATTGGTCCATTTCAAGGTGGGCTTATTACACTTCTTTTATTCTAAACTCAATATTTAATTAAAGCAGCCATTTTATTAACCTGGACTAAAACCGCTATAAATATACAATTTTAGGTTAAAAAAAAAACTACTGCATAGGATTTATCCTGGCCATCAGTATGTTTACACATTATGTGTATGTTATAAGCATGTAATAAACGTGAATAAGGGACAAACAAGGAGGCACAATCGTTCAGTTCACAAATCAAGCAGTTATTAAGTTTAACAATGCTGAAGTTTATATATTTATTTATGGCAGCCATCTTGTTTTGTTTTGTTTTGTTTTCTTATTCTATGTAGTATTATAGTGTTACTTAAAGAATACATTTAGATACAGGACAATAACACCATCATTACACAGCAGGTATGTAATAAAGCAGAATTTTTACATGGTATATGGAGCTCGATCCACCATTTTCGTTTGCACAATTCTAAACTGTATTGTAACCTTTCCATTTTTTGACTAATCTAGAAATCCGTGTCTTCTTATTCAATCAGCATAACACAGTGGGACAGGGCCGTGTGGTTTGTACATGTACGTGTAGGATTCCTATTCGCTCCCTGAGCTGAGCACCACAGTGTCCTATATGATGCGTGTCCTTCCTGGAAGAACAATTAAGCGCTGCTTTGTAATTCAAGGCCAATGATTTGCATGTCCCGTATTACCATATGTCCCATAATACCCCAGGCCACCCCGTTCGATGGCAGTGTGTCTCGACTGATACACTAGATTAGATTTAACGGCTGCGTATCTGAGCTGTTTCACTAAACTAAACCCTCTTACAAGCCCAGTACTGTGCTCTGCGCTGAACGATGAAGGATCTGCTCTAAATTTCTGTTTCAGCCTGGATCTAATATTATAGCAATCTGATTAGACCTTACACGGACACGGGGCCGGTTTCAGCCTCACAGACGGCAGCAGCCCACTCGCAACTTCAGCTTAATGAAATATTATTGACTTAGTTGTAATTATTTTATCACACAGTGTGGCAGGGGAACTTCTCACCTCCAGATCTGCAAAACTTCTTGGCGCACTTTAATTGTTTCGCAGGGGTTCTCAGACCTTTTGGGATCAGAGAAAATATGCTAGGTTTGTGTTGTTGATGTCGAGCGCTTGAGATTTGAATTAAAAATGTGTCCAGTCGAACAAGTCTATATGAAATTAGCTGCTTTTTTCATTCACTGTGAAACCAAAAACAGAACCCTGGCACTGGGTACAGACCCCAGTGTGAGAACCACTGCTCTAGAACGTACAAATTACAGAGAAGTGACCAGGTTTAGTGTGAAAAATATCCCCAAATTGTGCTGGATAGTGGACGGATATTGTGTGAAGGATCGTAAATACACTTGTATGTTCTCACACGACTGCACAAGTGCCATCAATTCATGTCGACGGTTCTCATGGCTCAAGAATTTTAGCTTCTGGTTAGGGTTTGTTGTGTTTGCACTGCTAATTTCTGCTACTGAACCATGAGTCTTCTTGAGCAAGCATGGATGAGATGCGTTGAAAAAAAGACACTTCCTGCCTCTTTCTCATTCCAAATGAGTGAGAAATAAACAGTACAATAAACTGTGCTGTCTTTAAGATGAAGAGGATGAAAGTCTTTACGGCGTTGATAATTAATTACTGCTCCCCGAAAGGATAACAAACCCCCCCAGGAAGATTTGATTTGTCCATCTCAAATCAATATTTCCACATTTCTCCTCCTTCTCTTCACGCCGTGACTCTGTAAGACGAGCCCCGTGGGTTGAGCCGCTTTATTTCCTCGCGGCGCCTAGGAATATTCCTCTCTTTATGAAAGGAGATTAGATGAAGGCGTGGATAAATACACACAGGATAACGCACATTACTGCATAAATAGAAACGCGGGAAGGCATGAGACGGATAAAGGATGATGGAGGGAAAAAGAAAAAAGAAAACAAAAGGAAGCAAAATCATTTCTTCCTTCGTGTCTTCTAATATTGATACGCAGGCGGAGGAAAGTGGATAAAAGTGATGCTGAGCGGTTCATTTAGGCCACAGAGAGAGAGAGATGGGAGGAAAGAAACTAGACTGACGTACACTTTTTGACTGATTCGTGCAATAAAACCAGAGGCAGCTTTTATTCAGTTCAGCTTTGAAAAGCAGCGTCATCATCATGTCTCATCCTGGCAGCATGCAGGAGGGACATCTATAACCGCAAGAAAACGTTTTTGGGGAGACTTAGCTATTATTTTATAGGAAGTAGGGGATGAGAAAAGACATTTTAATCATAGATGGTACATGTGTAATATTTAGGCTTGCACAACAAAACACTCATGTCAATTAAAAGACTTTTAAGTGGAGTGAAGAACGATCCAAAAACAGATTTTAACAGCCGATCGACTGTGGTACCGAGAGCACTGAGAGAAACGACCCCCAAAGTGGCATAACATTCTGTGAAAATTGTTCCGAGGTGTAACAGATCATCGTATCTATATCATGATCGTCTTGTGAGGGGCTTAAAAGTAATGGCACCCCGGCTAACGTTTCTGGTATAAACATAACATCCTTCAATTTGAGGGAGAGAGAGCATGTGAGAGAGAGAGAGAGAGAGAGAGAGAGGGAGGAAGAGGGAGACAGAGAGAGAGACAGCATGTGTGAGAGTGAGAGAGAGAGAGAGAGAGGGGAAGAGGGAGACAGAGAGAGAGAGAGACAGAGCATGTGTGAGAGAGAGAGAGAGAGAGAGAGAGTCTGGACGATGGAGTTTTACATCCTTAACCGCACTAAAACTTTCACATGCATCTTTTATGAAGTTTGAAGTTGATTCCACGTAAAAGTTTAAAGTGTCGATAATCACTAGCACTAGTCTTGCAGAAAAAAAGTCCAAGTGTATCCTGATAAAGAAATAAATCTACTGTCCTGAAAATAATACATTATACACTCCAAACCAAAACAAAGAGTCCAGTCGAAAAGTATAAATCAGCAGGAGGTGCCCGGCTATTTATCTCTCTCACTTTTTTAATATTTCTTCCGACATTTTGTGTCAACATGAGTAACTGCCAAGTCAAACTTCTCATAAGCGAGCCTCAAACTCGGCACAATAAAACCGTCAGGCCTCGGAGATCACTCGTGGTCTTTCACTGCCATCTAGTGCACTAGGAGAGGAACAAGATCTCGAACTGAAGTGGGGGGGGGGATGGCGGCACGTTTTTAAGGTCACGCAGATTAATGATGCTGAGGCCTGGACTCGTGCCCTTTGCGGTGCACTCATAGCTCATATCGAGCGGAGAAAGTAATGTGATGCCGAATGGGATTGCAAGCAGAAGCAGTCCAATTAATAATTTTAGAAATTACACACACACACAAAAACACAAAGCAGGAAACTTTTCTGCCTTGAGATCCTCTGAAACTATCGATTCGCAAACTCGTAAACATTTCCCAAGGTGAGAAAATGAGCAAACAAAGGAAAGTCTTTTTTTAAAATACGTTCATTTCAAGTTTTAAACACAGTCATATGCACAATTTGCAAAAACAAAAGGTTTCCAAGTTACATTCATTCTTCAGAAATACTGACACGCTTAAAAATGCAGGGACTGCATTCGAGAGTCGATCGCCAAAGCAGCACACGTCCCTCTGAATCCAGCTCCTCAGCAGGGATTTAACATAATACTCCAAACATTTTTACAACACCATCTCCATCGTCTACGATCTCAGAAATAACAGCACTCTAGTGTACTTTTCCTTGTCGCTGAAGCTTTGTACCTTCCTTGTGTATCTTTTCATTAAGAAGGTGAACAGAGCGTAGTTTTAAAAGCTCACTGAAGGTACATCATGAAAGTTATGAAATTATTCTGGATGAATTTGCACTTTTCCAGGTAAAAGCTACAAAAAGTACAAAGGAAATAAAACAGCATGAATTTTATCCCAATGTCTTCACTGTAAATAAGGATCTTACTGAGTGAAGAGATTTTTACGACTTTCCCATTACGAGATTATTTCATCACACATGCCTCCATTGAGCCTACATTCATTTCAAGCAAATTCTATCAGCAGAACTTCTTTCTCAAAACAAATGCTTCAAATGATCTACTAATACAATAAGACGATTTCTTTAGGTTCGAAACAAACTAAGAGAAATATTAGCTGAATTTTTCAATATTCAAGATATTTTTCTTTGCTATATTTCTTCTACTTAGTGACGGTTAAAGATATAAGATAGTGTAATGGAAGTCTGAGGGATGAATTCTGTAGAACCCTCGTCAATTTTTCAGTCAAACCTTCTTCAGTCAGAAGCGATAAAGTCCATCATTTGTTTAGTTTGCTTATAAACGGCGTGTTTGAGAACAGAGCTAGATGATGATCGAAGATTGTTCAAGCTTTAATTAGACATTTGGTCTGATTTCCTGCTTGAAATCGTTTTCTGTTACTGATCAGATTATTTCGAAACTTAATGTCCAGGGAGTTAAGACAAAATGTCTAGAAAGGCAAGTCGTTTCTCAAACATACACATGTTGCCAAAGGTTTTGGGACGTCTGCGTTTACATGCACATGAATATAATATGGACTTGTCCCGCCCTTTGCAGCTATAACAGCTTCAACTCTTCTGGGGAGGCTTTCCACAAAGTTTAGGAGTGTGTTTATGGGAATTTTTGACCGTTCCTCTAGAAGCACATTTGTGAGGTCAGGCACTGATGTTGGACGAGAAGGTCTGGCTCTCAGTCTCCACTCTAATTCATCCCAAAGGTGTTCTATGGGGTTGAGGTCAGGACCAAGTTCCTCCACACCAAACTCACTCATCCATGTCTTTATGGACCTTGCTTTGGTCACTGGTGTGCAGTCATGTTGGAACAGGAAGGGGTCATCCCCAAACTGTTCCCACAAAGAGCATGAAATTGTCCACAGTGTCTTGGTATGAAGCTGAAGCATTAAGAGTTCCTTTCACTGGAACTAAGGGGCCAAGCCCAACCCCTGAATTCAATGATTTGGAGGGGTGTCCCAAAACTTTTGGCAATGTAGTGTATTTCTGTGTAACACGCATGATTTATTTTTCGTAAACTAAGCATTAAACCTGTAAACCTTTCGTCTTTTCAGGCTGAAACTGACATTGTTTGAGAACATCTGCATGTGTGAGCTACTGAACAATAAATATTATAAATCTATGACATGACATTCGATCTGTTCAAATACAAAATCACCCAGCTTGATGCACACACACACACACTCGTGCATGCAAACCCAAGAGCACAATAATAACAAGATAAATACACACTCCCATTCTCAGGGCCTAAACCACACTCACAGGCTGATATTTCCTCTGCAGATCCTGATGAAATATCTATCATAGATTACAAAACAGCAAAAAAAAAAATTTCCCAATACTACACGGTTAAAATATTCCTCGTTCGGAGAAGATTTAAAGCTGAGCACATAATAAAACATAACAAAAACAAAAACAAAGAAATACTCTGTAGGAAAATGTCCCAACATCTCAAACACAAAATATGAAACTGTTACATTAATACAGAAGGACTCGAATCCTCAGTGCAGCTTTCCCAAAAGATTATAACAAAAACCTGTGTGTGTGTGTGTGTGTGTGTGTGTGTTCGAGATCTATATCTAAAATATCATATTATATTCATGATCTTTGTGAAATTAAACACTGATATATCTCATCCAAAATATCTTGTATCTAGATGAATTTGGATAATATTTCTCATTAAGAAAGTATTATTATTATTATTATGATGATTAAGTCTATTTTTAAATCTTTTGTCTCTTCCCAAGCTTTAAATTGTTTGGACGTGAGATGAGACGAAACATTATAGAAATATTATAGAAATAAACGTCTTTCATTTATCATAATCTGAGGAAATGAGAACTTGTTCATCTTCCCTGTTCATGATTATATATATATATATACGCGGCCTTTTCTGCCATCTTGAGATGACTTAATAGAAATATAACAGATTTCTATTAGCTGAGAATTTTCTAGAACCCTTTCTCAAGGGTTCTGACCACAGCAACCATCTTTTTTTTATTATTCAAACACGTTAAGTGATATCGCTCTGAAATGTAAAAATAAATAAGTTTTTTCTCAAATCAGCTCACAGGTCCACAGTATTATTATGGGATGGAAAAAAAATAACCTGATCCTGAATCAGTGCTTTGCAGTACAGCTCTTTTTACAGTGTGTTGCTTTAAATGTTTGAGTCGTGTGTGTGTGTGGTGTGTGTGTGTGTGTGTGTGTGTGTGTGTGTGTGTGTATGTGCGCTACAGCTCATCTCGTCCCCGTGTGGAACGCCACGCCCGGTGTCTCCTCACGTGATCTGCAGCCAGCATGACCAAGCGCATGAACTCCTCGCGGTCGAAGGTGTAGTTGGTAAATTTCGGGTGATCTCCGAGCGTAGGGTGGTGTCCCTGTAACACACACACACACACACACACAGCACATAAACAGAACAATTAATATGCAAGACAGATATATTAATAAGAAGATTTATTATAATCCTGTTGTCTTAGAACAATGCCAACCTCAGAGATGTGTAAAATCAACCTGATTCCTAAATATATCATTAATTTTTACTGTACGCTTTTTGAAAATAGTTTTTTTATTTTATTTTTACTGATAATTTATATTTTTATCTTTTGATTGCATTTTATTATTATTCTTTGTATGTTATTATTATTAGTATTTTAAATATATTTCATTATTTTATTTATAATATAATATATTATTTTATATATTATTATTATTATTATTATTATTTATATTTTATTATTAGTAGTGGTAGTATTAGTATTTTTATATTTACTAGGCATCCTGTGATGTCATATCGTTTCTATCGTTTTTCAATTAAATGATTTTTATATAAATATTTAATTTGATACAGAAAATCTACAGACTGCGTTTAATGATTAAGTGTTTAAGATGAAAAAAAGTCATTGAACTTTTAGCTGAAAGCAAGAATGGGGTGTGTGCGTGTGTGTGTGTGTGTGTGTGTGTGTGTGTGTGTGTAAACCTCTAACAACCTGCAGGAACCTCTGACAACTTCAGTACAAGATCAATAACTAGAAAGCTGCTGTAATACTGTAATTCTCAGGTGTGTGTGTGTGTGTGTGTGTTAGTGGGGATTTTAGGTTCTGCATCATCAAACCTTATCCTGAGGGAACACTTTGTCAGCTCTCTGCCAGGTCAGGTAGTGAACGCCCCGGAGCCGAGCCAGATCGCGGTAGCAGCTCTCATCATGACAGTTATAGCTGTGAGGGAGAGACAGAAACAGCTCATCACCTTCATCAGCGCCCAGCCTCCATATTAAAAAAGGTTTTACTTTAGTCACATGGCTCAAGACAAATAATCTTGTCGACGCTTTAAATAAATGCGTATTTGGATGTCTTTTTTAAAATATATATATATGCAGTTCTGTTAGATGTAGCGTGATTAGTCATGTAAGACACTAGTTAACAATTCCATACAGTCAAATGGAGCTTTACCAGGATGTCACACCCCCTGCACTGAGCACACTGAAGCCAGGTTTTGAAAGACGATGGCAGATTTTTTCTGCCTTCAGGGTTGCACATGTGTAAAAATGTACAAAATTAAATACATAGCAATCATCACGTACAGCTCAAATATGACGGCCCAGTCCGGGAGGAAGAGCAGGTGAGTGAGGCCAGCTCCGTGCATCCCGATAAAGATGTCCGAATTATGGGTCACCCTGATCTGCTCCAGGAATGGCATATCTCTTCAACACACACACACACACACACACAGAGAAAACCCCAGAAAGACATGCAATCAATCAGCTGTCACTCAGCGTCACGATGGAGATGAGAAGCAGGATGACTCTGTCACTCACTTGTACTTGTAATCCACCAGCTTGACCTCAAATAAAGCCACAGTCTTCAGGGCGTTTATGAGCTACACACACACACACACACACACACACACAGTAGGGGATCAGGAGGTGATTAATGAGATCTGACTGTCTTATGGACAGAAGCCAAACTAAATCAGGGATTTATTCCAAGAGCCAACTGCAAATAAGAGTTTAAATGCACAGTTAAGGAACTGGAGTGATAAATCAATGAGAGTGAGACAGAGACAGATAGAGATTGTGTGTGTGTGTGTGTGTGTGTTTGTGTGTGCTCTGACCTCCTGCTGGTTTAATATCCTGCGATAGTCCGTGCTCCGAGCCAGCAGCGTGACCCGGATTCTGTCCTCCTGCAACGCAACACAGAGTTTATGGTCAATTCCACAGCATCAGTCACTTAAAGACTTTTTTTTTGCACTTTATTCATAATGTTTAATCAACTTCTGGGTCAAAGAGTCCCAGAGAGAATTATTTAAGGAAGATATAATATTAAAATCAGGAACGTTACAGGACACTATAATAATCCAATATGATTGATTGTATGTTCGTTTTGGGGAAAGTGTCTCTATCTCTCTCTATCTCTCTCTCTATCTCTCACAGTTAATCAAATAAACCTCTGGTCATCATTAATTTGTTATCTGTGAACCTGGGATCCTGTACAGCGCAGTGAATGATGTGGCCCACGTTGTTCAACACCGGGAGTTTTGTTATCCAGTGCTGCCCTCTAGTGGCGGTTTTGTGGTGGTGCGTTTAAATGAACGTACAATGAAGATATTTAGTGCAGTTGTGGGATGTTTTTGGATTAGAAATTTATTTGTGTGTGTAAATGTCGATTCTTCTGTGATGCAGAGAAGCAGTTGTTTGCTGAGGAAGAGGAGACAGATGAATAGATGGATGGATGGATGGATGGATGGATGGATGGATGGATGGATAAATAACAGATGCATAGATAAATGATGGATGGATGGATGGATGGATGAATAACGGATGGATAGATATATAATGGATGGGTGGGTGGATGGATGGATGGATGAATAACGGATGGATAGATATATAATGGATGGATGGATGGATGAATAACGGATGGATAGATATATAATGGATGGATGGATGGATGGATGGATGGATGGGTGAATAACGGATGGATGGATGAATAACTGATGGATAGATATATAATGGATGGATGGATGGATGGATGGATATATAATGGATGGATGGATGGATGGATATATAATGGATGGATGGATAGATGGATAACAGATGGAAAGACATAAAGAATGGATGGATGGATAGATATATAATGAATGGATGGATAACAGATGGATAGATATATAATGAATGGATGGATGGATGGACAAACTAAAGCTGGGTTAGAAAGATAAATGGATAAATGGATGGAACCTCCTCCTGTCAGGACCTTTAAATTAATCTATCTGACAATTTGACAATTGACTATAATTCATTCCTTTCACTACACCCTGTGTGTGTGTGTGTGTGTTACCTTGGGTTCCTCCTGTGGGATGTTGAGTCGGTGAAGGACATGCTGAGAAAACGCTCTGAACATCCCTTCACTTTGGCAGTTTAAGATCTGTCAATCAAACACACACACACACACACACACACACACTTCAGCGTAATCTCTTCCACTCCTACACTCATGTTTCAAAGATCTCAATATCATTTCCAGCTTCAACTGAAGGTCATGAATATAAAGATGTTTTTTTTTTAAGGACAGATGTGACACCACATGTGCGCTCGGTAACCAAACACACGTCTGCATTTCACGCTTCAGGGCCCAAAAAAACTATACATGAACAAGCAGCTGTGTGTATGTAGAGCGCACACAGATGAGGGCGAAGAGGAGACACCGTCCGAGCCATGAGTGTTCTTCATCCAGAACAAACACCATCTGAGGATTTGTGATTCAGAATGTTCCAGGTGGTGTGATGGCAGACCGGACAGGAGATGAGATTTCTTTCTGAAGGGATTTTTTAACTGATTCTCACCAGGGGTGTGTTGTAGAACAGGCCATATCTCATCCGTGGTAAAAGTGAGAAAAAAGCGTCCCTGAAACACACCTGTGATGAAAAAACAGAGATGAACAGATGAAAGACACCATCAGCCCTCAACACACACTGCAACCACCGCTGGATCACTTCATCACTGTCCTCTCTAACTGATGTCCACTTTATAAATCCTGCATTCTAACCAGACTCTAAACGAGTGAGGTATTAACAGCAGGTGAGCTCAAAAACCAGGAAACTTCCTCAGTTCAATTTTAATTTTCCCCTTGGTTAGTTTGCAAAATTAGAAATTATTGTTATTATAATTATTCTAAGGATGGGCAGACAGATGTTAGAACTCCAGAATTATTGGCACCCTTGGTATGGATACGTTAAAAAAATATATGAAAAATGACAGATGGTTGGCTAGATAAATGAAATGGATGGATGGATGGATGGATGGATGCGTGAATGGATGGATGGATGCGTGGATGGATGGATGATAGAGCTCCAGAATTATTGCCACCCCTTAAAAAGTTTATGAAAAATGACACATTGATGGTTGGATGAATGGAATAGATAAATGGATGGATGGATGGATAGACAGGTTGATGGACAGGTTGATGGATGGATGGATGGATGGATGGATGGATGAATGGATGGATGGATGAACAAATTAATAGATTTGTCAGATTGAAGGATAGACAGGTTGATGGATGGATGGATGGATGGATGGCTCATAGAGCTCCAGAATTATTGGCACCCTTGGTATGGAAGTATTAAACAGGTTATAAAGAATGAACATATGTGATAAATACCACCTTTAATTCAAATAAATTTATTGTATGAAATTACAAACTCCTAATGAAATACTTTATGCTGCTTTTACTAAAGTCACATGTGTCATAATTATTGGCACCCCTTCTTATAGGACCCTTCATTGTACAGTACAGCCTCCCTTTCCCAACATAACCCTATATAAAATATAATAATTAGTAAAATAAAATACAATTAAAAGCCATATTTCTTTCATAACTCTAGAGCAAACAGTAGACAGGCAGACAGACAGACAGACAGACAGACAGAGGTGCTCTAATGTATACAATTAAGTGGCACATGCTTCGATTTCAGAAGGAATTCAGAAGAAGATGACACATTTTTACATGCATCATTATCTGGGTGTTTACTCTGTAGAGCAGTGAAGGATCTTACCCTTTTTGTGTCGTAGGTTTTGAGGTGTATGATGTCGTAATCGGAGAAAACTTGCCAGGTTTCGCTGAACAGGTCTCCATAACCATAAAAACTCTAAAACACAGAAAGATTTGAGAAAATAAATGACAAAAAAAATAAATAAAAGAGAGAGCTGAATGCAGGTTATCATTTCTATAGACTAGTTATTTTCATCTCTATTTAATCTAATTATTTGCCGTGACTGTAATCAGCAACAGTAATTTTATATAAAACTCATTGTGCTTGATTTCTCGGAGCTCAAACAATTAAATATGGATTTAATAAATAAAACCACTTCCATTTACAGATTTATTCTAACTGGAATCTAAAACAGTCTTTTCTTTTTTGTTTGTTTTTATCTTAATCTTCTGTCACTCCTGATAGCATTATCAGTCTCGTAGCACTGTTTTGTTCTGAGGGGAATCTTTCCACCTGATTATTAATCAACCTCTTCCTAGAACTAGGAAAACAGTTTCAGGAAAGGAAGCCATCCATAAATCTTACAGTTTAACACACCCTCCTGTTTCCTCTCAGCTCTCACGGCGGCTGGAGACGAGGCTCAGATTGTTTCTCAGCTCAGAAACAAACACTCGGCTTTCAGGTACGAAGAACAGGAAGTCTGATAAAAGGCGTTTTTTTTTTTTTTTTATCTCCGAGCTTCTTTACAGACGGTTGATCTGTCTGGTTTATACTGATCATGTGACCATATTTTCATACCTACCTAAATTCTGGGTTTATAATAATGCTCTAACTGTTCTCTCCTTTCTTTCTGCTCATGATAGCGCAGTTAGAATTAGAGTTATCTGCTTTCTCCAGTTATGTTTAGTCTAATAAAATGAAATGAACAAATATTTACTTTACGTTTAATTCACCATTTATTTATATACAGTATATTTCTAATATACATTTTCTAACTGTTCTTTAAATGAGCTCACTGTTTAAAAATACAAGGCTATATGACTGTTGTAATGTCTGTTGTATTTTTTGGGGGACATTTGGCTGGTTCCTACAAGAAGAAAACATGTTTTTTGTTTTGTTTTTAACAGAAAACTGCTGTTTTTTGAGGAAATCTTAAGGAAATTGCAAAGAGCCGTAAGATTTCTTTTCTATCTAGGTTAAGGTTAGGTGTGGCATAGAAATGTGTGTGCGTGTGTGTGTGTGTGTGTGTGTGTAATACCGTGTCCCACATGACGATGTTGATGTCTCTGCTGAATGAGTTGTTGAGGTGCTGAGAGATGTACAGGTTGACAAAATCGCAGAAGTGATGGTACATGTTCACGCCTGAAAAGTAAATATACAGTAGACCTAAAGATGAACAGTCACTGATAAACTAAGCATTGCAATATTTTGCAAGTCAAGCTCAAAATCTAGCTTATTTGCTCTAGGTTTCCTGAGGGAAGTATGAACTATTTTCCCAGCAGTACCCGTGTCTCAGTGTGGAGGATGGATACCACAGAAAGGAGGAGCATCTGGATCTACTTTCTATACCATTGCTAGGAAATCTCATGCTTGCACCTTCATTGCTCTAGTTTACCGACTGTAGTTTCAAATTCACTTCATATTCACATTTTTTAAACGATAATCGGATGGATGCTACAAAAAGTAAACAATTCTACACATCATAGTTCTGATACATATTTATGTGACAAGATCATAGTTTCTAATCCCATCATACAGCCCACAATGGAGATCCTACCTGCATCCAGCTTCATGAAGACCGTGGGTTTCTCGATGATGACATCACAGTGTCCGTCTTCTATGGGATGGAAGTCGAGCTCCGTGTACGCCTGCAGCTCGGCGAACCTGAGGACAGAAGGTGGCCGGTCATCCAAGATGTCTGCTTGAGCTGATCAGTGATCAGAAGCATCGTATGGTCTGTGTTGATATTTTCATTATTTTAAATTCTCTATATGATATTCTCTAGAAACTAGGTGGACATCGGTTTTTATTTTTTTTTTATCTAAACAGTGTTTTATATGTATGTACATAATATTATGCACATCTGTGTCTGAAGGATTTATATTTTCATGAGAATACAACATCGTGCCGAATTTAATTGAATCTGAATTAACCGGAGATACTCAGTCGCTCAACGTTAGAGTGATAATTTAATATTGTATAATGTCGTAGTAACCAGGACTGCAGGGGGCTCTTGTGCTGCCCTTCTGCCTTCAACGCCCCACTGTTCAGTCTGCAGTGACCCCCAACCTCCCCCTTCTGCAAGAAATCCTCATTAAACCTGTGGGAGAGAGAGAGAGAGAGAGAGGTTTGAGTTTTACCATTAAAAAACAAATACTTAAAACTATACAAATATACTAGCTTTAAGAAATTAAGCTTTAAAAGAGAGAGAGAGAGAGAGAGAGAGAGAGATTATTATACTGTATTTGTCTTGTACTAGACCATACAATTAGTAAAAGTCACATAAAGGGGCGTGGCCTGTGTCAGTCTCAGTAAAGGAGGGGTGGCCTGATTCAGTCTCACTAAAGAAGGCGTGGCCTGTGACCTGTGACAATATCTGTAAAAGAGGTGTGGCCTGTGTCAGCCTCAGTAAAGGAGGTGTGGCCTGAGTCAGTCTCAGTAAAGGAGGTGTGGCTTGTGTCATCCTCAGTAAAGAAGGTCATCTTTATGAGCTTTACAAACAGATGGACAGCTGTTTCACGCCGTCGACTTCCTCCTCACCACCTTGTTGTCTCATTGGGGTCACTGACCTCTCATGACCCCTGCGTGGCTTCCGGAGGTCCAGATATAGGTTTGTGGCTCTGCAGTAGCGCATGTGTCTCGTACACTTCAGAGAGGATTCCCCCTGAGACAGGAAACAAGCGAAGGACACAAAACAGCACGTCACATTCCAGGAGAAATTCTACCAGTGGTGTGGAATAACAGTTTCTTCACAGTCAGAGAAGAAGGAAATCATGAGAGCACAGAACTGAGAATGAGAGGAAATCTGTTTACCGGAGTTAGAGGAGTGCAAAGAGTCTTCATCTCGCTCAGTCGCTCTTTAACGTAGCCAAAGTCGGCCTGCTTCCAGAAGATTTCCTGAGCCGTCTGCACTGAGCTAGCCCTACCACACACACACACACCAGTGATTTAATACTACACTACAACACCAATAACCACTCAATTATTTTAGAATGAACTTTATAAATTATCAAAGACGTCAGAAAGATCATTGTGCTTTTGTGAGTTTTTTAACATTTATTAATATTAGTGCATTTATTAAAATCAGCTGAAAATCATGCTGGAAAACATGAGCTGTTACTCTGTTCATGTGTTCATGTGACTGCGCAGCGTGACTGAAAGTTAACAGCAGAAGCAGCAGGTTGGTCTCACCATGCAGAGTCGGCGCTGGAGCAGGTCGGGAAGCTGAACCTGTGCTCAGGAGAACAGCCCTTCTCATAACCCCAACACAACTGCTTCTGTGTCAGAGCATCCTACAGACAACACGGAGAAAACACAGCGTTAAAAAAGCCGCTGAGAAAACGTGTCTTTCACAAGCATTGGATCGGGCTCAACTGAGGACGTTTAGGTTCTGTTGAAAAGAAAGGCTGGGAAATTCTTGTGGGTTTGTGGGGCCAAGTTACATCTGGGGATTATTGTAGAACATTTCTATATTCTGATTGAATAATCAGATAGAATATTTTTCAATAGATTGAAAAATATTAAAAGATCAAATGGGGTTCCTTTAGTGACCTTAAATCCTTTAGTGACCATTACACCCGAGTGATCTGATATTGATATGATCATCAGTTATGTCATTGATTCACTTTCCTGAGATATCACTGCTATCACGATTTCAGTTTAAGTCTGACAAAGACTACATGGAGCAGAATACAAGAAGTTGCTTGGATGCATGTTCTTTAACTTTTCTAATCTTTAAAATTGTACAGTTTTCATAGAATTCTATATATTTGTCATCTTTATCATCAAAGTCAGTCTGTAATACAGGATGTTGCAGCTTATCAAAGAATATTTTAATGAACTTTTGTATAAACTATTATTGGAAACACAGAGAGTGTGAGAGAGAGAGAGAGAGAGAGAGAGAGAGAGAGAGAGAGAGAGAGAGCGAGAGAGCGAGAGAGAGAGAGATTTCTTACTTTAAACGGACAGAGAGGGTCATCTCGGCAAACTCTGGCCACATGTGTGTTGCTGTGCAGGAAATACGGGATGTGGAGCTCCGGCAGCGTCACAGAGCTGTAGTTCATCCACGGCTGAGGATCACCGACAGCACCGGAGCGAGTGCCGAGAGTGAAGAGCAGCAATAACACTAATAACGGCATAGTCTCATATACACAAACACACACAAAGCTCCGGCCGTCTGCACCGACTCTCTCTCCTACCTGAAAGAGAGAGAGAGAGAGAGAGACAGAGGTCAACGAGACTACAGGGTCCGTCTACACTGTGGGTCTGAGTCGGGCAGCACCGTGGGAACCTGTAACTGAACGGATCTAACTCACTTAGATCACAACACAGGAAGCTTTAGTGACCTTTTTCCTACCATTGTTTAGGTCTGCAAGGCTGTAACTCAGGGAAATTCATCAAAAATAAAAAACAAGCTCTCTAACCAGATGTTCTGCATCACAAACCTCAATTAATAGTGTGTGTGTGTGTGTGTGTGTGCGATCAGGTACAACAGTGATGCTGGGGTCTGAAACACAGTATTCATTTACTGCACCATTTAATGTTCACATCAAACATCAGTCTCAGTGACTCTGATGGTGTCATGGTTGCTTGGTTTTCAGATGTACACTATATTACCAAAAGTTTTGGGACACCCCTCCAAATCATTGAATTCGGGTGTTGTTTTTCAGGGGTTGCTGGCCTGCACAGAATCCTGACCTCAACCCTATAGAACACCTTTGGGATGAATTAGAGAGGAGACTGTGAGCCAGACCTTCTCGTCCAACATCAGTGCCTGACCTCACAAATGCGCTTCTAGAGGAACGGTCAAAAATTCCCATAAACACACTCCTAAACCTTGTGGAAAGCCTTCCCAGAAGAGTTGAAGCTGTTATACAACTCCATATTACATTCATGTGCATGTAAAGGCAGACGTCCCAGTTTTGCCCTGGCTCACAGTCTCCGCTCTAATTCATCACAAAGGTGTTCTATGGGGTTGAGGTCAGGACTCTGTTCAGGCCAGTCAAGTTCCTCCACACCAAACTCACTCATCCATGTCTTTATGGACCTTGCTTTGGTCACTGGTGTGCAGTCATGTTGGAACAGGAAGGGGTCATCCCCAAACTGTTCTCACAAAGCATGAAATTGTCCAAAATGTCTTGGTATGAAGCTGAAGCATTACGTTCCTTTCACTGGAAGCAAGGGGCCGAGCCCAACCCCTGAATTCAATGATATGGAGGGGTGTCCCAAAACTTTTGGGAATACAGTGTAGCAGTCTATAGAGTTTGTACAATATGGTGCATCCATTGTGTGGAAACAGTAAAGGATAATATCCAGGCTACAGTAACTCAGATTCCCATTATTCACTCAAACAGTGAAGTACTAATGTGGGATGCTGCATGAAATAAAGTGGACTGGACAGGTAATGAATGAAGGGGAAAAACATCATATGGCCTGAACAGTGAGGTGTTTGAAGTCACAACACTGCTATAACTGATAACACACACACACACACACACACCATCATGCCTGTGCCTGGTACATGGTACATGGACACGTGTGTGTGTGTGCGCTACATTGCTGCACTGTCCTTTAGGGAGGTGTTTTCTTTCACTTCTGTCTTTAACAGGGCTGTGCAAAAGTTTCACAATTTCATGCTGCACTGTTGAAAAATTTCTGAAATTTCTTCAACAGTTTATTTACACGCGCTCCCGAAAACTACTGTTTATACAGTAATTGGTTTACTTATCACCATTCCATTCCAATAACTTGTTTTGTCTGCTACCTAGTGATACTACCACTCCATAACAGTGCTATTTTGACACCCTACATAGCACACTAGGGCGTAGTTTCGGACGCGACCTATGAAGATAAACACGGGTGCACGCGGGCTGGATTTAAAACGCCGCCACCATAGCGACGGTTGCCAGTAGCTGCGGCTCCCCACCATAACCGCCCGCTTTCCGCCGGGTGACCGTCCTCTCTTTAAAAAACACTCCAGGGTATTTATAAACCCGGACACATACAAAAAGGGTTCTAAATGTCGCTAACACACAACTAAAGGCAGCACTGAAGTAGAGAAGTGAATAAATGAACAGTAATGAGTACTACATTAATAACAACTTACCTCTTTTTATCAAAGAAAAGTGAAGTGAGGGAAGCAGGTCGCCATCATACCGGAAGAAGCCGGTATGCAGGATGCAGGATTAAGCACAAGGGGGCGCGCGAGAGCCTTCTTTAATATGAGCACGAGCGCCTTTTACAGTGATTTATTTCACTATTTCGTGTTTTTGTTTTATTTGTTTATATAATAAAATATAAATTCTCCTCTAAACTGTAATTTAATATAAATCTGTCTGTGACTCCAGCCATATTTAATGAAGCATGTCTCTGGTATACTCAGTCACAAAAAATCAAATAAATATTCATTATGTTAATACATAACAGTCGTAAAATCACCGTTTTTAGTATTTTAAAAATTTTATGTAAATCTAAGGACTCTGTATGCAGTATTTAATAAAAGTTCTTGCATTTTAAGTGAGCAAGAAACAAACACAAACAGGGCAATATTGGTTTTTATTTACACATTTACACAGAAAGTGGAACCTTGTCCAGGAATATTAACACAAGCCTTTGATAGATGTGGATTTTTTTAAAAATATATATATACACACAAATGAAAAGAAAAACAGGTTGCTCTGTCATGATATATGGGGCATGCTGGCATGGGATTGAGTCCATGATTCTTCTGTGATGAGATGTTTCTCTCCTGGTGGGTGGGGTCATTTGCAGGATGGCCCCGCCCACACCCACAGAGCATGAGGGCTCACTGAAGGGTCTGATGAAGTAAATTAGATGATGGAGATTGATCCGCCACCGAGATCAAAACACCAGCTGAGAGATCTATCCATCAGAAGAAAGGTCTTCATTGCTCCATTACAGGTAGAACCGATGCCTGGAAGTTGAACTGAAGTTTTGTTACTTCGTGGTGGTTCGATGGAAATGAACAGAACAGCTCGGAGAGGCGTAGAGGGAATAGAGTTTAGTGCAAGCGCTAACCTTAACCCCACTGTTTCTGTACAACAGTGATGATCACGTAGGAAAGTATTAATGAGAGTAATCCTTGCTTCCCATGAGTGTTATGGATCTTTTAAAGAGAGCACAGCTTTCTTTCCGAAAGAAATATATCTATCTCTGTATCTTTGCACTCATTAGGGACTGCCAGTGTTCCTTCATCGCTTGCAATGAACTGACAAGACAGCGTGTGAAATGTTTAAAGGTGCAGTATGCGATTTTGAGAGCGTTTCGAACAGAAACGCAAATACTGCTGTGCAAAGGAACAGACTAGATTTATCTAAAGCTTATTTTTTATAGAGTTTTCAGACCCCGAATATAGCTTCAAGCAAAATTCGGATTAATTCTGCCCCATGGGTCATACGTACTGTATGTAGTTTGTCCTGACAAAGTGACAGTTTGTCAGTATTTTCCATTGCTGTTGCAATGCTTCAAATATAACAAACTGCTCCTTCAATATGCGTATCATTAAATCTTGAGCATTGAAAAAGGAAAGGCTTCTATCGTGTATATATTTTATCTTAAAAGTGCAAATCGATGTGCATGGAGTCGAGATCCATACTAAGAGACAAGCGTTTGTCCGTTTCAAGTCTGCTAATGATCGTTGAAGAAAATAAAGCAATCACATTTAAGATGCCTGCTCCCATAAACCCATAAATAACTACAGATTAATACAGCTTATCAGGAAAATACAGAGCACAAATGAGGGAAAACAGACATGTTCACAGAACTATCATGACCGCCGAGCATACCGCCAAACCTTCTGCTTTCCTGCGCTGTGAGCTAATTCGTCCGTTTACAGTAAATGCACTTCGATGTCTTTTTGCGTGCGACGAAAAGGAGAGAGGTGCTATTTCTGGTTCTTGAGCAGCTCGTCAATTTGGGTCTTGTACATGTTCTTGACGTCCTCCAGGTCGAGCCGCAGCTCCTCGGCCTCTTCTGCCTTCTCCCCGTACATCTGCAGGATGGTGTTGTGTCTCTGCTCCAGGTCCTGAGGAGAGGAACGTGCACAAGTGAGGCACAGTTCTGTTATCAGGGGTACATTTAATTTTATTGCATTAAAAAAAAACGTTCTCATGCTGGTTTGAGAACTAGGTTAGGGGCCATCAGGAATATGAGCTCACCTTGAGCTGCACTCGGAGCCTGGGGATCTCCTTCACCTTGGCATCCAGATCATCGTTCTGATTAGTCAGCCGCACCAGTTCTTCCGCCATTGCCGAGCGTGTCCGTTCAAGATTTGAGATCTCCACCTACGTCATGAGGGGGGAAAAAATGGAGGGAAGATCGACACGGGTTTCACACACAGCGGACGGACAAATATTAGAGAATTTCTATTAGGGAAACGACAGCAATAGCTACCTGAAGCACAGACAGAGAGGAACTGTGTGTGTGTGTGTGTGTTTATATAGTAAGTTACCTGGAGCTGTGCGATTTCTCCTTCCCGTAGTTTGAGCTGTGACTGCAGGTTCTCAATGATGCTGGAACCTCCACTGAGACGCGCCGCATCATACAGGCTGCTCCCACCGAGGGTCATGGAGGCAAACGAATGATCGGGAGAGTCCTCCTGCTTAATAAATTATTAATTAGTAATTACTAACAGAGAACACCTAAAAGAACGATTAGAAACAAAACAGCACAGTAACCACCTCAATACTACTACTACTACTACTAATAAGTGCAATAGATAACATTTATATATCTTCCTAGAATAAATATAATGAAAAAAATAATGCAGAAATTTAACAATATAACAATAGCCCAAGTCACTGTCTCAGAACAAGTGTGTGTGTTACGGTTATGAGACAAATCAATTGAGCGTAGTTAAACCTACACCAGGCCAGGCTTGGTGTTTTTTTTGTGTTGAATGGAAAGAGGCCAGAATAAAGGCTATCAGAAAGAGCCTTTAATGTACTGTACTGACGTGGGAGAGCAGAGACGTGTGTATGCCGCCGTGTGTATCCACCCCACTGATGGAGCTGGAACGAGAGAGAGATGGAGTGGAGGATGCAGGAGGCTCACTCAGTGATACACTCAATGCCTTCCGCTCCTAAAACACACACACGCAGAAAACGATTACAAACCTATGTAATAATCCCTTCGTCTTGTTGCAAAAATCACACTATTATTAGGAATATTTCTAAAGGACCTCAGCTTCACGTTTATGAATGCAATGATGCCCTGGTTATCAGAGCGCTTTTATTATACAATCTTATCATCACTGAAACCTGTAGGAAATATCTTCTAGGTGAAAATATCTACTGTGCATTTAACTGACTGAATAACATTTGATTTTATACATACTTTTTAATGAAAACAATACTTATTCCCTCTAAAAAAAACAAACAAAAAAAAAACAACATCAGACCTTTTCCTTCAAAGCCTCTTGTGCGAGGTAGCACTTCTTCTTCTCCTGCTCCACCTTCACTTTCTCCATCTCAAGCTGGTTTGTTAGCAGCAGCTGCAGGTCCATACAAAGAGAAAACACTCAGCGAGTAAGTGAGGTGGAGTGTGTGTGTGTGTGTGTGTGTGTGTGTGTGTGTGAGATACACGAAAAAGAAAAAAAAAAAAAAAAAAAAAAAAAAAAAAAACGAACCTTCTCCTTTTTGGCCTCTTCCAAAGCTCGAGTGTACTCGCCTTTGAGATTCTCCAGTTCTACACGCTCCCTACACACACACACGTCAGGTGTAGATGTTTATGTAAACACTTCTAAATATAATATACAATTAAATAGAATTTAAGAAAAGGGAAAAATAGACTAATTTATTGGGATTTTCTGCTTTCTTCTCACATCCTAATTTATTTGCACAAGATCTCTGATCGGTTGCTTACTAAAGGATTTCAGAGACTCTCCTCCAGGCAGAAACAGTTTACCTGCTGCTGTCATTCTCCAGCTTTTCACGTCGAGTCTTCTCCACTTCCAACTGACCCTGCAGCCGCCCCTTCTCCTGCCGCATGGAGGAATTCTGGGACTCCATTGAAGCCAGCTGAGCCTTGATGGCATGTAGTTCCTCTGTGGCAGAGCGCTCCTTCTCTACCGCAACAGCAAGCTGGGCCTGAGCCTCGGCTATTCCGGCCAAAAAACAGGGAAGATGTTTTTGTTATTCCCTAGGCGTTATATATAGTAGGTATCTGCTGGAGCTTGAAATTAAAACTGCACCAAATCAGCAGGAAAGAGTATCTGCTCTGAAATTCAGGAATTGCTGTGTTTTCACCTAAGCGGTCCGAGATGTTCTTCTCCACTTTTTCCCAGGATGCCGTCTGAGATCCCAGAGTAGACTGCAGATTCTCAATCTGCCTGAGGAGGGGCCTGGTCGCCGAGGTCACGCTCTGACTTAGTTCCTGGTTTCTGGTCTCTGCTCCCTGCAACCTCTAAACAGACAAATGGTGGAAAAAATTAGAAATTGTTTAGCTTCCACAGTGAGCAGAGCTTAATACTTTAGAGAGAAGAATGTTCATTGAACGCTGGGTTGGTGGTGTGACTTACCTGCTGAAGCTCGCTGATCTCCTCTCGCAGGTAGTCCTCCTTCCTGGCCTGCTGCTGCTCAGCTCTCTGCAGAGCCAACCTCAGATCTGCCACCTAAAGCAACAAATAAAACAGGAAGTCTAAAGTCAGATACATGATCGAGTGTGGGAGTATTTAAATATTGTTATCTGCCTGTTAATACAACAACAAAAGGCCGGTCTGATGACAGTCAGTATTTAGGTACTAGATGACGTAATAAAAACACCAGAGCTTTTGGCTGAATACACAGATATCATCATAACACCAACTCACTTCACGCTAACAGAATTAACTGTTGTTTTTTACACTTCCTTCTGTGGATGTGGAGTTGAATAAGAACCTTGTATTGATAGAAAATGACTACATAATGTGGCATAAATATGTAGATTATACCTGACTATATAACAATATAAAATGCTTTGTCCTTTACAGCAAACAAGACTCACAAAGCAATTTGAGATCACACCTATTCATATTAAAATACAATGACCAAGCATAACATTATGACCACTTGCCTAATATAGTGTTGGTCCCCCTTTTGCTCCCAAAACAGCCCTGACCCGTCATACACTGTGTATTCTGACACCATTCTATCAGAACCAGCATTAACTTCTTCAGCAATTTGAGCAACAGTAGCTCGTCTGTTGGATCAGACCACACGGGCCATCCTTCTCTCCCCACGTCCATCAATGAGCCTTGACCGCCCATGACCCTGTCTCCGGTTCACCACTGTTCCTTCCTTGGACCACTTTTGATAGATACTGACCACTGCAGACCGGGAACACCCCACAAGAGCTGCAGTTTTGGAGATGCTCTGATCCAGTGGTCTAGCCATCACAATTCGGCCCTTCGTCAAACTCGCTCAAATCCTTACGCTTGTCCATTTTTCCTGCTTCTATCACATCAACTTCGAGGACAAAATGTTGACTTGCTGCCTAATATATCCCACCCACGAACAGGTGCCATGATGAGGAGATCATCAGTGTTATTCTCTTCACCTGTCAGTGGTCATAATGTTATGGCTGATTGGTGTATCTAATCTTCTAAATTCAACTTTCCCCCCACATCACTATATTGTATCTACATCATATGAACTTATGCCTTTTCCACCATGTTAATACATCCAACTAACCAACTGGATAAATAATAAGGATGAATTAAATTAATCCAGTAATTAAATCCAGTTACCTGATTGGCTAGTGCCTCCTGCTGAAAGCGGGCTTCTTCCTGGGCTTTGTCTAATGCCAGGCTGAGCTCCTCCTTGGCCTGGACTTCACGGTTGAGAGCCAGCTCTTGTGCCTCACTAGCCTTTGTAGCGTTGGACTTGTGCAGCTCGGCAAGCTCCCTACACACACACACACACAATACAGTAAAGGATTAGTTCTGTTTGGATCATGAAGAATGCAGACAGACTGGAAGGGAAGGGTGTGTATGACATCAGGGTTTATACAGAGACACTTGTGTCTAAAATGTTTACACAGAGATCTTGTGTCATTCAGATGTCATCTATTTCTGTTCCTTGTGTTGAGTCAAAGCTCTTAGCTCAACATGAACAACCTTTTGGGACAGAGGAGACAGATTCTCACTTTAATTATTTTTTAAAATGTATTTCATTTTTATTTTACGTTTTGATAAAGCTTCTTATGAATCCACTACATGAGAGTACATATTTACTTGTAAGAGGCGTCCAGGGCGGCCTGCAGGCTGCGGTTCTTCTCGTGTAACTCCTCATTTTCAGTCTGCAGTCTGCTCAGTTCCTTCTCCTGAGACTCCACAGCAGAGTTCAGCTTCTTGATGCTCTCTCTGTGCTGCTTCTCCAGCTCCTCCTTCGCGTCTAGAACCTGTTACATAATACCGGTCAACTACTGTTAACACTCACATGGTGAGTATTTTTTTAATGACACCAAGTGTTTACTCCTCTTACACCACACCAGTGTGATTATTCGTTTATTGAAGAGTAAGAATCTCTCTCGGACCTGCTGCAGCTGTTTGAGTTCCTCCTCTTGCTCTTTGAGTTTCTTGGACTGCTTGGAGATCTTTGTGTCGCTCTCCTTCTCTTTGGCCCTCAGCTTCTTGATGATGTTGGAGTGCTGCAGCTGCTGCTTGGACAGCTTCTCGCCTGGTGGAACATTAAACACGGGTCACATCACTGTTCATTAAGTCGCTAAAGAGTTTTATCTATCGCCTGGATGACTCAGGACCAAGGTGAAGGAAACAGCAGAGAGACGAAAACATGGAAGACTGAACAGAACCGACTGACATTACAAATGATATGCGGCTGCTCTGTTGGGGAAATGTTCTACAGTGTACCTGATCTGCTGTGGAAGTGTTCTAGATCTGCAGCTGATCTGCTGTGGAAGTGTTCTAGAATGCAGCTGATCTGCTGTGGAAATGTTCTAGAATGCAGCTGATCTGCTGTGGAAATGTTCTAGAATGCAGCTGATCTGCTGTGGAAATGTTCTAGAATGCAGCTGATCTGCTGTGGAAATGTTCTAGAATGCAGCTGATCTGCTGTGGAAATGTTCTAGAATGCAGCTGATCTGCTGTGGAAATGTTCTAGAATGCAGCTGATCTGCTGTGGAAATGTCCTAGAATGCAGCTGATCTGCTGTGGAAATGTCCTAGAATGCAGCTGATCTGCTGTGGAAATGTCCTAGAATGCAGCTGATCTGCTGTGGAAATGTTCTAGATCTGCAGCTGATCTGCTGTGGAAATGTTCTAGATCTGCAGCTGATCTGCTGTGGAAATGTTCTAGATCTGCAGCTGATCTGCTGTGGAAATGTTCTAGATCTGCAGCTGATCTGCTGTGGAAATGTTCTAGATCTGCAGCTGATCTGCTGTGGAAATGTTCTAGATCTGCAGCTGATCTGCTGTGGAAATGTCCTAGAATGCAGCTGATCTGCTGTGGAAATGTCCTAGAATGCAGCTGATCTGCTGTGGAAATGTTCTAGATCTGCAGCTGATCTGCTGTGGAAATGTTCTAGATCTGCAGCTGATCTGCTGTGGAAATGTTCTAGATCTGCAGCTGATCTGCTGTGGAAATGTTCTAGATCTGCAGCTGATCTGCTGTGGAAATGTTCTAGATCTGCAGCTGATCTGCTGTGGAAGTGTTCTAGATCTGCAGCTGATCTGCTGTGGAAGTGTTCTAGATCTGCAGCTGATCTGCTGTGGAAGTGTTCTAGATCTGCAGCTGATCTGCTGTGGAAGTGTTCTAGATCTGCAGCTGATCTGCTGTGGAAGTGTTCTAGAATGCAGCTGATCTGCTGTGAAAATGTTCTAGAATGCAGCTGATCTGCTGTGGAAATGTTCTAGAATGCAGCTGATCTGCTGTGGAAATGTCCTAGAATGCAGCTGATCTGCTGTGGAAACGTTCTTAAAGGCCTTGGGTCTGTCTTGGATATGTTCTTACCCTCTTCCAGAAGGCCTCTGATCTGTTCCTCCTTCTCTCTGATCAGCTCCAGGGTTTCAGTGGAGTTGAACCTGGTGGACAGCTCTTCTCTCAGACCCTTGATTTCCTGCAGTAACAGCACATGAAAAGTGAGCAATAACAACAGACCATGTTTCCTCAGCCCTTTCAACCTGTTCCTTGCTCTTCATCTTTATACAGGATGATCAAACCATACAAACAGCAAAAATACCACCAAATAACCATTCTTTGCTGGTTAAAGGAACAGTCTGGAGAGAGCACACGTGCACTTCTACACAGTTAAGAAATCACTGACCTTCTTGGCGATGTCACGCTCCTTGCAGGCGAGTTGAGCTTTCCTCTCTGTGTCAGCGATGCGCTGCGTGAACTCGTCTTTGAGAGACTGCACGCTGGAGCTCTCCTCCTTCAGGCTGATCATCTCACTGCACAACACATTCAGACACCTCACACTGAGTCACGCTGTGGACCACAGCTACTCACATTACTGCAGCTTTCCCAATTATACATGAAATAAGAGAGAAACAGATTCCTGCAGCAGCACTGGATTAAACTGGAACCAACAACCTGCTAAAACATATTCTGTAGGCCGTGATTAAGGCAAACTCACACCACCACACATGACAAAGGCATTACTGTAAAACCCTTAAGGCTGAGTGCACTAATTACTTGCTACAATTAAACATCAAACTGGTTATATAAGTCATTTACGCAGCTATAAATATCTATAAAGCTTTTATAGTTTAGAAACAGTGTTGAAAGTCAACCAGAGAGGGGAGAGGTTCTGCTTCGTCAGTTATTATTTGTGTGGAGTGTATTTTCTGCACTTTACTCAACCTGACCAAATATTATGACTGCTCCATCTGTTTATCTGACCTACACTGAATTCAAACACACACACGCGCACACACACACACACACACACACACACGCGCGCGCACAACACGCCAAGTGTGACTGAAAAATAACACTGAGTAACTCACTCTTTGAGGTTGTCACACTCCTCCTCTAGACGAGCCTTGTCTTTGCTAACAGCTAGCAGCTGGGCTTCTCGTTTCTCAAGCTTGCTGTTCAGATCGTCAATAATCTGGAGAGAGAGAGAGATAGAGAGAGATATGAGAGCTTCTACTATAGATTTATTCATATGTATGTATTTTAAAATCTCTCTTCCATTAAGAAATAGTTTGGACTTAAACCACTTTAGAGCTCAAACGGAAACCTCCTACACTTACACAAAGTTTAGTGGAAAACCACAGTCAACAGTTCAACCCAGGGTCATGCACTAAATTGGATTTACCTAATTGACTTGTGTGTTTAGCTAAATTACACAAAGCTTATGTTTTAGAGGTCTATTAGCTGCACATGGCGGCGTTCAATCGATTTATCAATCGAGGAATTGTCAACAAGACCACTGACCGTATGATTTTTGATTGAAAACAAATACAGCATAGAATAAACGTTACTCTAAATGTGAGTAAGTGATAAAATAATAAACTCAAATTTATAAATTGGCTTTATAAACTGGATTCATAATATCAGGAACAAGAAAAGCTGGACAGAGAATAAATGTCAATAGCTGCTATTTGCTGAGGAATAAGGAAATTACAACACTTCAGGAAATGATCAATACTGAGATAACAGCAGCAGCTCGCCTTCAACACACAATCCTGTTGTTTATTTTGATCCCTAACACTATAAAGCAATCAATGTGCCACAAATCAGACCTTCTGTAGCTCCAGAAGCTGGCAGGTGGATGCTCCTTTCTGCTCCTCAGTTATGGGTGATGTCACCGAGGCAAGTGACTCCTCAGGTTCAGTTCTTTCATTAGACAGATTGAAATGTGACCCGGATTCCTGCTCCTCCTGCAGCAGATCTTCTGGCTGTTCGGAGTTCACCGGCGTTGCGCTACGCCCGCTCTCCTCCATCTCATCCACCGAGTGGTCCTTTATGCAGTTGGTCAGCCCTCCCTCCGACTCTTCCTGCTCCTGAATGGTCTGTGGAGCCGGTAGAGCCGGGAGCGGGCTGGTTCCGGCGGTAACAGATGCCAGAGTTCGGCTGCCGGGGATCTCGTCATCCGAGTTGACTTCGCTGACACTGCGGCTGTCCAGAGAGTGCACGCTGAACGAGTCGATGCGCTCGAAGGCGTCAGACGAGGACCCGCAGCTCTCCGTCAGCTTCGGATAGTCGTCCAGACGCGAGAAATCGCTGCAGGTCGAAGCAGACAGGAGCTGGAAGGAGCCTTGCATGAGGTGCAGCCCTGCTTTAACCTCGGCCGTCTCCTGCCTGGAGCTGGCAGAGCTCTCGCTGAGGACGCTCTCGTGGTCCAGCACCTCGATGTCACTGGTAGTGGAGGTACCAGATGAGAAGGCACTTACAGGAGGAGACGGAGTGTCACTCTGCCTGTCTTCTGCTTTCGCATCTTTGGATTCCAACATCATGTCTTTCGGTGGGTCTTTCCCCGGGCTCTTAGGCTCAGCAGAACCACAACTCTCGACTTTTTCGACAGATCCGGGCTCCGCAGGCGTGTCCACTACGTCTTGTGGACATGCCTGTGTGGAATCCGGTGTTTCTGTTTTGCTCTCAGTATCCTCCGTTTCTTCTGTCTGCTCCAAAACAGACTCCAGTAAAGAAGCTTCTTCATTTGACTTCACCTCCTCCGGCTGGATTTCTGCTACTTCTACACTGCTTTGTTTACTCAGATCTTCCTGAGAAAGCACGGAAGAGTCTACCTCATCCTTGGCAGCGGGTTGTGTCTCATTTTCTGATTTCTCCTGCAGTCTGCGGTAGGATTTGGTCGGCGCCACAGACACAACCGGAGACTTCTTGACCGGCTGCCCGTCCCCAGGAGACAAGAAGGCACTGAAGAAACTCTCTGTTTCATCAACCACAGTGCGAGTGACAGGTTTAGTGATGGCCTCGGATGAAGGCGTGAGGATCTTTGGCTGTTCCTCTGAAGGAGAATCCCACTGGTTCATCCCCCATCCTGTGGACATTGGCTTAATCTGTACATCTGGTAAAAAAAAAAAAAAAAAAAAGACACAAATTAATTGAAGTGCCAAATAATTCTTAATACACATCTCTTTAAAACAGTATGTTATGAATATGAGAGATTTAGGTGCATTTTAAACACTCATTTGTTCCAAAAGCCTCACAGCTCCAGGATCTACAGTCTGGTCCAGAACTCGAGTAACTGTCTGAGCTTATGCTATGAGTTTCACACGTTCTCCCTGTGTCTGTCCAGGTTTCCTCTGGGATCTGTAGTTTCCTCCAAACCCCCAAAAACATTCCAGTAGCTGGACTGCTTTGACAAATGACCCCCCCCCAACTGTGAATGTGCGTCTGCACGATGCCCTATGATGGCCTGGTATCCCAATAGCGGTCCTTCATGTGAGGATGTGTGACTCAAATACACAAATCTCATGCAAACTCTTCCCAGGACAGACCACGACTCCACTACGACCTTGACCAAAGATGAAGTCCCGCTGCTTGGTCCGCTATCCTGAGCAGAATAAAGTGCTTTCTGAAAGTGTATGGAGTGTAACGACAGGCAAATCAAGCTGTTATTGCTGAATAAAATGCAGCAGAGTCTGAGCAGCTATTAGAAAGGAAGAAAAGACACTGTTGATGAGTTATTGTTCGTAATGGCACATCCTACTCAAGAGACAGATAAAAGTGAGGCATTTAGTAAAAATATTTATTCATCAAGGACAGTGAAAAAGCGTCAGAGAGGTGGTGAGTCGGCTCCCTGAGTTCTGACAGCTGAAGGCTGGAAAGCTGTCACATCTGCAAACATCTGTCTTCAGTCAAAAGTGTCAGATTGGTTTTATGCTATAAAATAAATGTAAACCCACCGTCCAAACTAGGTGTGATGGCGTCGCCCCACTGATCCTCTTCTTTTATATCCAGGACTCGGTCGATGGATTTCTGTGCGCTGCTCAGAGCCTGTTTAGCGAAACTGGACAGCTGCGAAGCGTTAAACCAACTCATTTTTCCTCTCAGCTTAGCAGCAGAAAATCTTTAAAAACACATCGTCACTTATCGTGTAGGAAGCTGAAGTTACAGCGAACTGTCACGGTAAGCTAAGCGGCTAAAGCGTCACTGTTAGCTCGCTAGGCCGCTAGCCGGCTAACTAAGTCGACAAAATCGGATTTTTTTACATTACACCTCAGCTCGGTTACTGCGAAAATCCTCTGTTATACAGAATCGGATAAAACGACGAGGCGTCACACCGACATCCCGCTCAGCGCGGAGAGATAAACTCTCGACTCGGGTTTTGTTTTGGAGTTAGCTCAGAAGTCCAGGAGCTGCTGAGTCGCGACGCTTCTACTTCCGGTCCACGTAGCACCAAACACGCACGTCATCCATAACCCCGCCCACAACACAATGCCATGTCAGTTCTTTATTACAAATAATAATAATAATAATTGTTGATTTCTGGTTTTGTGTACAAGCGTGAACATTAGCTGACTGAGGTGCTCCTTTGTTTACATGGATGAAATATTTGCATTTGCGCTACAAACATAAATAGGCAACAATGGACAAGTGTTAAAATGACTATTAAATATCTCGCAGGTAATTAACAGTAATCCGTACAACCTGCATTTTGTATCAACAACACAATCGTGAACTATGTCATTCTTATTCATCAGAGCACAGCAGCTAAAAGCACTGCTTATCTGTTGAGATGTGAAAGGAGAATAAACCCTACTGAAGTCAGTATATTTTATTGTTCTTTAATCTTAACAACACACTACACAATTATCCACCCAGTTAAATAACATCGCCAGAGTTACAGTTACACCACAAATATAAACTGTCACTAAATGCATTCATGGACAACTTAAACCTTCTAGTGCAAAAAAAAAGTCTATTAGAAAAGATGAATGCTTTACTAATAATGCTATTGTGTGGATTAAACAACAGCTACAGCAGCATGAATTATAATACTATAATAAAGCTAATGGGTCTCTATCATTAACGAATATTCATTTAAGCCTGAATGTGACTCGGTTTAATGCTTGATAGATAAGAATTTTCTAAGATGTTCAGCAACGTGTTAATCAGGAGCATACTGTAGATATTTCAGTTACAACATTCCACCTGCAGGGGGCACTAATGTGCCGTATTTATTTCCCCAGTTCCTGGAGAAGCCCCAGTCCTGCATATTTGAGTGTTTTCCCTTCTCTAACACACTCACTGCAACTCAGGAATGAAGGAGAATAAGCTGTTTCATGGGATCAGGTGTGTCAGAACAGCGGAATGTGGTGTGGCATCGTGTTACACCATGTGGACAGTTCTATTTTTACCTACTCTAGTAATTTTGTGAATCTGTTATGAACCATTTCCATTCTCAAAAAAAAAAAAAATCATATTATGTATAAAATGCCAAATTTTCCTGTATGAGCAGCTCCACCTTTGTGTTTTGGGAGGTTCACAAGCTGAAAGAATAAGACTAAAACAAGACAGCTTAACTCCATCCTCGTACAAAGACCTTTTCATCAGATAAAATCACAATATGGAAATAAAACAAAGTCTGAAAGAATAAGACTACATAAAATATACTCAAGTCTAAAGCATAGTGCAACCTTTAAAAGCATGGGAATATGTTTGGGACATCTGCCTAATTGTTCCCATTATAGTGTGTAAGAGGTGGACACGCCCACTAGACGCCTGAAAAACTCGCCACTCCCTAAAATTATAGATCTCCCTAAAATGTCTTCAGCCTGGCTTAAAGTCTCCTTCACCTTCACTGTTCATCCAGAGGTAATGGAAGGACAGACAGACAGACAGAAAGAAAGAAAGAAGGAAAGAAGGAAGGAAAGAAGGAAAGAAAGAAAAAGAAAGAAAGAAAGAAAGAAAGAAAGAAAGAAAGAAAGAAAGAAAGAAAGAAAGAAAGAAAGTGGGCCTCTGTGTGTGCATGTTTCTGAAAACTTGGCTTTTCCTACACTTGCATTAAACATTTGTTTCACTACACATCATTAATTATTATTTTTATTTTTAATCACTGAAGTCTGCAGGAATGACAAGTGCACGCGCCGAGAGTGAACCTGATCTTTAAGCCCTAAAAATCCACACTGCGATGTCCCTCATTATTAAAGGTGGAGCGTGCGTGATGACGTAGAGGGCCACGTCTCAAATCGCCCCACGTCCAATACGCGAGTGCACTACGTGAGCCACGGAAACAATGTCTTCCCTACTCTGCGCAGTGTTCCGCTGTAGTGAGCAGGGTGTGATTTTAGGACAGGGCCGCGGAATGCTGCTGTCTCGGGCTTGTTTTGAAGGAAGTGAGTGAGCAGAGAAAAGAAAAGAGAAACAGGACCGGGCCGGAACACGGAGATTTACTCAACTCTCTGTCTTAAAACAGGCGCGTTAATATAGCAGCACCGTTTGGGGAATTATTTATAAAAGTCAGTCTGATTTGATGAACCTGATAGTTATAGTGTCATAGTGGAGCGGTATTTAACTTGTAAATAAATCAGGGAACGAACAAAACAATAGTGACACAGCGAAGAAGGAGCCAGCGTTAGCTTTAGCTTGTTTGCTAAAACACTACCCGACGTTCGCCGTTACTTCGGTTTCATTTTTTGGACTAAAGGTGAGTAGGAGTATTTTATTGTGAATATTCTTTAAATTGCTAACTACTAAAGTAAGCGTGTGAATTTGGGCTTGTTATGTGTTCTAATGATGGCAAGGGATGCTTACTGGGTTTCAAAAGACTGCAAGCTAACTAGCAGTTAGCTTTCATGACTAGCGGTGTATTTTTTTTTTTTTGGTAACTATTCCAGCTACGCGTGCACACTGCGCTAATATGACGTTCTTGCGTGTTGATATAAGTAAATGATATAAATAATTATCTAAATAGCAAAGTGTCACGTCGACCCAAAAAGTCGTTTTGGTTTTTCTTTTAATGACATTTAATGTTTAGCGAAGTGACCTAGCGTTCAAGCGACTGACAGCACCGTTAGCTGAGGAGCTAATCTTCATGTTCGTATTTGTGTGTGCGCGTGAGCGGCTGTATCTGGGTATGTTATATTATATATTCAGTAGGAATAAAATTTATTTTATTTTTTGTAAAGGTATGATGTTGAGATGGTCCATCAGGTTTGGAGATTTAAATCACTTTAAATGCACCACTGAGTCATTCGTCACATCCTCATACACAGGCTCGGTGTTTATTATTTAATAGTCTGAACGGGGCAGAGGAGTGACAAGACGTCATCATAAGCTCTTTATGAGACTTTATAACGGGGGATGCCCACGCCCTGTGTCAACCAGGAATAAACACGATAACACCATAAAGCCGTGGAGGTGTGTGTGTGTGTGTGAGAACTCCTCATGATCGAGATCATCTGTCTCCTAGTTCTCAGCTGAGGAACATCCAACCGTGTTTCCCGTCCTAATGGTAAAAAACACTCCTTTGTGGTCTTGCACCATGTGATCCGACTTTGCCCAGTGTCATGGGTTCCAGATTAAACACGGAGTCGCCCCAGTGCAGTTACACCCAGGGCAGTGTGAGGAATATATACACTCAACCAAAATAACAAAAGTACACTCGAGCGGTTTTATATCCCTCCCGTCTCAGTACTCATAAAGCTCAGCCTCTTGACCGACTGCATCTGATTATTCCCAGTTGAGTCATTTAAAAAAAAAAACAAACTTCTTTCATCATCATATTCACATCAGAGGCGCGCTGGTATGATTTATCTTTGTGTCAAGAAAGTTGTGATGCGGCGGCGCTTTAGTCTTTTAGTCAAGAAAGCTGCTCTTTTACTCCGCTGATCTGACTTTTGGCGGTTCTTCTTTTAAACCACGTCGCCGACGTCACCTGGTGTCACATCACACCTGTAATTTCATGCTAACAGGAATAATGAAAATACGACACCCGACACCAGCGAGCTCCAGAATCATTTCAGTTTCAGTGTAAACAATATTACGTGTCATGAGTTGTCTTTCCAGAGTGTTAGTCTTTATGCGAGACTTAGTCCAAGGTTAAAGATCAGTTGTGTCGATAAACGTGGTTGTTTAACGTACTAATCCGTGATCGTTGCCCTAATCTAGCTGTAGATATACACTGATCAGGCACAACATTGTGAGCAGTGAGAGGTGAAGTGAATAAGACTGATGATCTCCTCATCATGGCACCTGTTAGTGGGTGGGATATATTAGGCAGCAAGTCAACATTTTGTCCTCAGAGTTGATGTGTTAGAAGCAGGAAAAATGGACAAGCGTAAGGATTTGAGCGAGTTTGACGAAGGGACGAATTGTGGTGGCTAGACCACCGGATCAGAGCATCTCCAAAACTGCAGCTCTTGTGGGGTGTTCCCGGTCTGCAGTGGTCAGTATCTATCAAAAGTGGTCCAAGGAAGGAACAGTGGTGAACCCGGAGACAGGGTCATGGGCGGTCAAGGCTCATTGATGCACGTGGGGAGTGAAGGCTGGCCTGTGTGATCCGATCCAACAGACAAGCTACTGTTGCTCAAATTGCTGAAGAAGTTAATGCTGGTTCTGATAGAAAGGGGTCAGAATACACAGTGTATCACAGTTTGTTGTGTTTTGGCAGCAAAAGGAGGACCAACACAAAATTAGGCAGGTGGTCATAATGTTATGCCTGATCTGTGTTCTTCAGCACATTAAAGGCCCATGGATTAACCTCCTGCTGGAGATTTGCAGGAAACTCCTGTTCGTTCATGTGGACAGATTGTAGGGAAACCAAGCCTGTGTGTGTGTGGATGGACATGGATGCAGGTCACTGCCCAACAAGTCCTTTGAAGAACTGCGGCATTAGGAGCAGATGAGACAAACTTTTCTCAGGCACATGTTTGGTGTTGGTGCAAGAGTGTCGTAAACAGAATTTTGTGGTGTAAAAGCTGTTGATGGTTTCACAAGGCTCTTCTGGTTGCTTTTTGGGGCAAAGACAGGTTCTTTCATTTATTTCAACAGTCGTCTACTGGTAGTATTCATAAACTTTTTGATATTTCTTGTGGAATCGTCCTAAGAAAGAGTTCAGTCCTCTCCTGGTGTATCTCTGAAAGGAACCATGACAGGTTCTCCACCTCCGCTTTGGGAGAACGCAGCCATCACACGAAACTGAGACCCAAAACAGTCGTCTAAGTGAACTGTAGTGAGAAAACATAAATGTGAGATGCTGAACCGAGTCTTGATGAGCTGGACAAAATGTTTTGTATGTATTTAAATGTATCACGTATTGAGCACCAGCAGCTACGGCTGGCCGATACGATCTAATATTGATATTGTGATCAGTTACATCACCGTATACTTTTAGATTAATAGTGACAGTGTAGTAAAAACCTTCTTTTTTTGTTCATTTAATTACACACAGTAAGAAAATAAACCAGCGAGCAAAACCAACCAAAAGTGTTTAGCTCTGATTTGGACTCGGCCAAAAGACAAATAAGTGTGAAAGCACTCTAAAAAAAGTACTGCTGTCGATAACATTCCTCTCCTGCTGTCAATCAATAAGCCTTTAAACAGCATTCTGCACACTGCGAGCTTCCTTATCATTAGCTGTATGGATTTTGCTGTAGCAGAACAGCCTGTAATAAAGATGCACTTGTGTCCGAGTTCAAGGGTTTCTCGTACGGTTGTGTGTGTTTTGTGTGCGACTGACAGCAGCACAGCACTCGTTTTATATGCGCAAGAAACATTTGCGCCTCTAATCTGTGAGAGATGTAGGTCATCTACTGAGAAATCTGTGCGATCTGACTGCCTGAAGTAGGCCAACACTTTTAATCCTTTAGCAAGAAAAGAAAACGGGTTTCGGCAACATGGCTGCAAGATTTTGTAGTGTCTCATGAAGTCGGCATGCATTTGCTTCACTCAAATTTGTACTTGGCACAGGTCAGGTGAGATTCCTCAGCCGAGCACCTGAGGGCCAGCACACCGAGCTGCTTGTTGTAAAACCAGATGGCAGTTCCACCATCACTGGGGATAAACATGGCTCAGTTACCTGTAGCGCTGGAGTTTCTTCTACTCCTTTTATATAATTAGCGCTTTACACCAATCAAGCATAACATTGTAAACAGTGAGAGGTGAAGTGAATAAGACTGATGATCCCCTCATCATGGCATCTGTTAGTGGGTGGGATATATTAGGCAGCAAGTGAATTTTGTCCTCAAAGCTGATGTGTTAGAAGCAGGAAAAATGGAAAAGGATTTGAGCGAGGTTTATCGAAGGGCCGAATTGTGATGGCTAGACGATTTGATGAGAGCATCTCCAAAACTGCAGTTCTTGTGGGGTGTTCCCGGTCTGCAGTGGTCAGTATCTATCAAAAGTATGCTTTAAGTCCTGTAAGATGAGAGGTGTGGCCCTTGGAGGCCCCAACTCGTAACTTACAGAACCTGAAGGATCTGCTGCTAAAATCTTAGTGCCAGATACCACAGCACACCTTGGAGTACATGCCTCGACGGGTTAGGGCTGCTTTGGCAGCAAAATGGGGACCAATACAATATTAGGCAGGTGGTCATAATGTTTTAGCTGATCGATGAATATTCTGAGTGTGGATACGAGATGATTTTTTTTTTTTTTTTTTTTAGACATTCTGAGTAAAATCAGATACTATTCCATTTGACTCTTGTGCTTTTCCATGCAGGGACTGACGGGTTCACGTTAAAGTTTGTTGTTATTGTGTGACACATGATCCTGCTTCATCACTACCACTTTCTCTTTCATATCCTAACACCACAATAAATCCTGAAAACGTCAAGATTTTATTGAAAGCCAATAACTGTATTGGTTCTTTAAAATTTTTTAATAATATAATATAAAAGGATATATATTATATATACATAATATAATATTTTGATATTAATAATATACAAGGATGTGCAAGGACACTTTCGGAGAAAGATTGCATAATACTTTTCTTTTTAAGGCACAGAGCAGATCAGATACACGGGATCGTCACGGGGCCAGAGCCAGGGGCAAAAAGTGATGGCTCGGATATCAGAGGGGGGGCAAAAGTAGAGTACAGTGTGAAAATTTGTGAAACAGAATGAAAAGAAAATTCTTTTCCTTTATGTGTTTTTAAGAAAAGTGTTTCAGTTAAAATCCTCTTTATGTTTATAAAGAATAAAAAACTGCATGGATATCGGCTGGCTGATGCTCAGGTATCAGAAAAGGAAAAAAACGACATTGTGCCATCTCTAAAATGTTTTTTGTTCGTTTTCTGTGCCGTCCTGTGTGTTGCAAACGATCTATCAATTATGTGACCGGGTGAAACTGATATTTGTAGGCCAGGTTACTTTCTTATCCTGTGAAAATGAAGCTTGAAAACGATTCTCAGCCTGAATGGAGAAGGGTTAGTGTGCCTGAAGACAGAGTCAGGCACATTAAACTTGTTTTTCTTTCTCTCCTGTGCTCGCTCGAGCGAATAATAAGAGTGTTTATTTGTGCATTCACGTCAGGATTTTCATCTCGCGCAGAATCTCCGGGGTTATTTTCCTTTCTTTACCCCACAGTCGTGTCTCAGAACCCTGCCCTGTTTTCGCTCTCCTCCTGCAGTCCAGCCGGAGAGATGCCGTTCCTCACGTTCTCCTTCATCTGGATTCGATTAGCTCTGTTCGTGATCAGGTAGCGTTCCTCCTCTCAGCTCCGGCTTCATATTCACTGCCCCTGGGCCTTGCAGCCTTGCATCCAAATTCATTTCCCCAGCAAGCTGCTTTGTGTCTGAAAGCAATTTATTTTCATGCAGGAATTTTTACATTTCCTTTCATACAGCTGATCTTAGAGCCTTCTGATTTGCAGCATAAACAGAGAAACCCTGCGACCACAGTGTCTGTATTTTACGTTGTACTTAACACAGCCCTTTGTAAAGGATGCACAAAACCAATTCTTTGAGGTTACAGATCGTCTGTGGCCTCATAGTGGCCGTACTGTACAAGTGCCCCAGTCCTGCTACGTGTGGGTTTTCACGACATTGCAGAAGAAGAAGACTGACAACAGCAGACTGCTGACAGCGTGAACTACAGCATTGCAGAAACTGTTGAAAGGACGTAAACAAGTGAGGAAGAGGAAGAACAAACGGCTACAAGAGCATTGGTGTGATCAGGAACTGATGTCATGTCACGAGGTCTAGGGTTCAGTCGGTGTTGCAGTTCATCCCAGAGGTGTTGAGTCAGGGCTCAGTGCAGGACACTCCAGTTCGTCCACTATAACCTTCACACCTTCACAGAGCTCTGTGTGCTTTGTGCACAGGTGGAACAGGTCACGTCTAGTGAAGGGTACAGCGTACAAAGACATTCCAACTTTGTGGCAACATTTTCAGGAAGAAGACCGCTTGGGTGTGATGAGCATTTTTCGAGAGAGAGAGAGAGAAAAGGTTTCCTGAGGTTAAGTGGTTGTGGACTACTTTTGAGGAAACGGTGCATTGAATTTGATTCATAGAGCTGGAACCAAGTGTCTCTTGTTTTCTTTCCATCTATAAGTACACTACATCACTGCTTTTTGTCAGGTTAAGATGGCCGTTCTTGTACAACGTGTGTTTTCATCGGTTGGTGTTTAAATGACACGCCGAGCTCTATGATAACAGTACAGCTTTTTTCATAGATGAACAAAGTGTGATGTTTAAAGGGATTACGCATTTAAAGGGAAGGGGAAAAAACATCTATTGGTTTGCGTATCAGTTTGATTGTTTTTAGCCTTTTAGTCCGAGATCTTCACACACGGATGTTTTGTCCCGTTTGTTTACGTGTACCTGGGATTTGATTCCTCTGCCAAAATATGCTCGGCTGAAAACTGTTTTGACGAGAGGTTCTGTAGTTTTGGTGTTTTGTATTTTACCTAGAAGTCTTGAGTTTTTCAGGATCCTCACTATGTCGGGATCAGAGACGTTTCCTGGTTCCTGTAGATGACACGAATGCACAAGTTACACATACGCAAAACTGTCGAGTATAGATTTGTGATTTGCGGAGAATTTTCTATTTAGAGCACTACACTGCAGTTCTATGTTCTCTGTGTGCGCTGTGTGTGTGTGTGTGTTGTGAAAGTGAACCCTACGTGTTTTGAAACGTGTCGTCTCTAGTTAGTTTTGATCGTTGGATCGTCCGCAATGCGGGACACACTGTTCACTCTCCTACACGAGTTTATCGGTGTCTATTTCCAGCAGTCCTCTGCTGTTTGACAGAGAGAGAGAGAGTGTGTGAGCATGCTCAGTCAACCCTCGTGACTTCAGACAGAGAAAGTAAGTGAGAACACATGACTCGTTCAAAGTTTAGTGCAGGAAAAAAAGTGATGAGTGTTTTTTCCTCGTAATGGCGTCGTGTTCAACCCCGTCAGCACTGAGTCACTGCAGCTGTCTGCACTCACTTTCGTTGATCGTTCTACAGGATTAAGAGAGTGTCTCATGTTAGCACATCACTGGTACTTCCAACCAACTTCCTGTGTTTTTTTCCACCTTACTTTAGTTCTTGAGTACCCAGGTGTCGGTCCATTAAGGTACTCATATACACTCGGAATAAATGCTCCCTCTGATATAGTACAATCCTGCTGAACATGATCTAGACATATTCTACAGTCAATAACAAAACTGTGTTCTGTGGAAACTTATGGATCTTATGATCATCTTATGGTACAAGTAAACCGAAACATCTAGCAAATAACAGACCGCTGTGCAGCCGAGCGTGCGCGTTGAAAACGAACGTTAGCCACTTTATTTGGTCGAGTTTCATTTTCTGTTTTCTCGGGGAACAAGTTATAGTCACGGTGCTTTTCCTGTTTCAGGCCGCATTCACACACCAGGGTTTCACCACTCTTCTCCTAGTCTGGCCTGTAAAACGTTTCATCTTCTCACAACTGCAAATCCGCATTTTTGTTCTGTTTGGTTCATAAATAGCAGTTTTAAAATATATCGAGTATATAGAATGCTGTAGAACATCACCTTACATACCTTTATGATCTAAACATTGATCAGAAAGGAAGGAGAGAAATGAAGATTAAACATGGAGATTAAAGAGTCTGTGCTGAAATTTCTCTCGACCTTTCTTCCAGCTTTCTTCTCTATTTTATGTCATTTAGTTTTTGGGTCACATCATAAATTGGTACTCTGAGAAATGAGCTGCTGCCTCGTTCCATACCATTAAGCTCATCTTTTTTTAAGTCATTATGTTTCACTTCTGTCTCTCTAAGCAGTGTTTTGCACCCGTGAGCCAGTCCAAGTGTGGCTGGGTGTTAGTGTTATCTCGATTAAAAAGATCATAAGGCTTGCAGTCTGAAGTGAGCCCATGTTACAGTGAACATCTGTCCAGTTTGTTGTTTTTGTTTGCTTGTTCTCCCTTAAATCCCTAAATGAAAGGTGTAATCCACCCAGAAAACATTCCAGTATTCAACCTTTTGTAAATATTTTGCGTAGAAGGAAGACTGATGTTCTTTCTTTATGGACATGACCTCTGATCCTGTGTTTGTTTCCTGTTTCCTTTAGCTCTGACACAATGACATCGAGGAAGAAAGTTCTGCTCAAAGTGATCATCCTCGGGGATTCAGGGTGAGCATCGACTCGAACACAAACAGTGCACAAGTATATACGATTTGAGACGAGGCAAAGTCGGTCAGTTGCAGAGACGCCTGTGTTTCTTGGTCATATTTACATTGGTATTGGATGACGTGGAAACGTAGCGTTAATTCTGATGACAAAAACAAGTGACTCTTCGGACGGACATTTCGATAAAAGAAAGTATTATCACACACTTTTATAAATAAATAAGCACACACTTAGATAAATTTCTCTCTCTTCATCAGAGTGATCCCTCTGATAGTATCAGTCACTATCCAAGTGCTAATTGATCACATTTTTTATGGTTGGTTAATCATGCGTCTTTGTATGTAAAAGTGCTCTGAGCTTTCAGTTCCTCTTTACCCTGAGTGTGTGTGTGTGTGTGTGTTGTAGAGTGGGAAAGACCTCTCTGATGAACCAGTACGTGAACAAGAAGTTTAGCAATCAGTACAAAGCTACAATAGGAGCTGACTTCCTGACAAAAGAGGTGATGGTGGACGATCGGCTCGTCACAATGCAGGTACAGAGAGCGTCACATGCTCGTATTAATCAGTCTGCTCTCACACACGCCGAAAATAAAATGGATTTGGATATAGATAATGTTTGCGTTTGTTAACATGGCTTTTTAATCCAGCGTGACATTCCAGGCCTTGAGGTGTATGAGGAACTGGCATAATGATCAGGTGACCACATGCAGGTGTAGGGTAGTTAGAGACATGACAGGAAGTATCTACTAAAGCAGTACGCAGGATTGATGCACAAAGCAGTACATTTGTGGTGTTTGTTCTTTATCGCAGTAATTTTCCTAAAACACAGGTACAGACATCAGCATGCAGGTTCATTTCAGACCCAAGTTTGGATGCTAGGATTATTGTTCTGATTTATTTTTCTCTGCAGATTTGGGACACAGCAGGTCAGGAGCGTTTCCAGTCTCTGGGCGTGGCATTCTACCGCGGCGCGGACTGCTGCGTGCTCGTCTTCGACGTCACGGCACCGAACACCTTCAAGACGCTGGACAGCTGGAGGGACGAGTTTCTGATCCAGGCCAGCCCTCGCGACCCCGAGAACTTCCCCTTCGTCGTGCTCGGCAACAAAATTGACCTGGAGAACAGGCAGGTGTGTGTGCTGCAGGCGGAGACGGGAACCTGGGCCAGGGTTTGCGTGTTTAATATCACGTGCGTTATCAGTGTGGGAACTTCACAAGAATCACTGGAGGTCATGTGACTATGGGGAACTTCACTGTCTGGATTTTACTACCTGTACTTTTTTGTTTAAATCAGCTGGTCACCAAACAATTAATATGAGAAAAATATAGCTTGTCACCTGTGTGCTAAAGATTTTGTCTGAATACATACAGTTGCACCTTAAGTTCTGTCTGTTAGACAGTTTTGGCACTGGAGTCTCCTTCCAAAAATGTTAGGTTTCAGTAATTGGGCACTTTGTTTAGCGAGACAGTAAAACGAGTAGAACAACTTTAGATAAAATGTGGAGGTTTGTGTGTGAAGTGGGGAAAAGAATCGGTCAGTCACCTGTCCGCTGTTACTCTGCCACTCTCAGGTAACCACTAAGCGAGCACAAGCCTGGTGCCAGAGCAAGAATAACATCCCTTACTTTGAGACCAGCGCCAAGGAGGCCATCAACGTAGAACAGGCTTTCCAGACCATCGCACGCAACGCACTCAAACAGGTTTGCAGAGCACAAACATGGGCGTGGCACCAGTGATGCACTAGTGTTATACATGTCTGATAAACAGTTGATATTTTTCATTAGCTCGTTTTGTCAGTAGCTGAGTGGCCGTGAGTTTATTGCCCAATTTCGCCCCCTAGTGGGAAAACTTAATCCTTCAATATAGTCCACAGTATGATTTTAGCTGTTTCTCAATTAATTCAGTGGCCTGAATAATAAACTGTCATGCCGTGTTTCGTGATGCCCTCATCTCTTACCCGTCTCTTTTCCTCCAGGAAACCGAGGTGGAGTTGTACAATGAATTCCCGGAGCCGATCAAGCTGGACAAAAACGAGAGAGCCAAGCCATCAGCAGAGAGCTGCAGCTGCTGAAGATGTACAGGGGGCGCTACTGATCACCCTCCACCCTCTCTGGCCTTGTTCCTTCTTTTCCCTCTTTACACATCTGCCTCTCTCTCTTCTCTGTCTTTCCCTCTCTCTTTCCCCCCTTTCCTTCAATGTAATCACTGGCCTTCATAGAGCAGGCAGGCTTCCTCTTCTAGAATATACCCTATACAAATTGCACTCACTCACTCTCTCACACACACACACACACACACACACACACACACCAGTGCTCAACGGGCTTTACATTAAGCTCAAAGAGATCATTATGAAGAAAGTGTTTTGGTGCACAAGTGTTTTCAGGCCCTCAATAGTAGCTCTTTTAACTTTAATCTCGTCACTAGTCCTAACACCCTTCTTCAGACTTCCTTCAGTTTTCACACACACACACATTCTCTTTCTCTGTTCATTCTGAAACTCGCAACACTTGAATGCTTTCTGAGACTTTTTTTTATACATACACCACCACCATGTTAACTGGAACCTGTAAGATGTGATGCAGATTGATGGGGCTGTGTAATATACCAATGTATTAAAGCTCGGTGTTGATATCAGGACTGTCTGCTCTCTCTGGTTCGACAGGAGGCTTGGCGTGTCGCCGCGCTCATCTCCTACAAGCATGCTCTCTTGCTTTATTTGCTTTTCACTAATTAATATGCAGCGTCTCTGTAAAGAGTCATACCAACAAATCTGGTGGTGTGGGGATACGACTGAAGGTCGGACACTAAAATCAGTATCGTAGATGTGACGTTAGAGTTGTATAGCATGTTGGGATTTCTTTTTTGTTTAAAATCCTCACCCCTCTTGCGAGCAGGACCGCTTTCTACTTATTGCTAGTGACACGCTTTTTTTTTTTTTGGTTAATGTTTTAAGTCTCATGCCGCCTCAGAGTGGCAGAGGACCGGTTGGCATCCCTTGGATATTTTACTATCTGTTCATTCTCTTATGATTTATTATTGTTTATTATTATTACTACTACTATTATTATTATTATTATTATTATTATTATTATTATTATTATTATTGATGTTGTTATTATTAACTGACCTGAATAGGTGGATGAAAAAACCCACAGAACTGCAGAATAGTGAGGACATCTGAAGCATTCATCATGACATCTAATGAAACATTTATTACAGCACAGCATATACATCGTTTGAAAATAAATGTATTTCAAAAGTAATTGAAAAAAAATAATAAAAAATAAAAAACCTTGTTGAATAAATCTTTTGTGCAGTGCCTTTTCCCCCCCCCTCCTATTTTAAGGAGTGTTAGGAAGTGTTGACTGGTATAATCTCGAGTCTACTGGTTTTCCTGAACAGTTCTGGTTATAAATAGTGCTCTGTCCGTGAACTCCAGCAGTCTGGGGGTCTGATTTGTTTAAGTAAAGATGGGAAGAACTGTAATTATCAGGGTCTGTCTAATTAAACCATTAGAGAAACAGTACCACTGCCACCTTCAACCTGATCAAGTGACCCCTATTACCAGTAAAAAGACTTATTTCCCTTCCTATGTTTTGTACTGAAGTTGAAGGATTTAAATAAATGTCTTTGTGGCTTTCTGGGTTAATTATAGATGATCAATGCTTTCTGCCTTTAACCATTCCACCCAAACTCTGGGTTTGAAGTGTGGAGACAATCATCTGTCCCTTCTTTGTAAAATAATGCAATTACATAACACATATGGGGTGAAGTTAAACTCTTAACAACGTCGTGAAATAGAAGTAACAATGAGCACAGATGATGCAACATGGAGGCTTTAAAATATTCGCGTGACTCAGGAAGCAAAGCGGAAAACTGTCTCATTCATTCATTCAGCAACCGTAAATTCGGAGGTAAAAGAATTACAGTAGCCTTCACTACTGACAAACTACTTAACAATATCAACGTTCAGGAGTTTTATGTTTTTGGTTTCTTACTGGCCCCGTTTCCCAGAAGCCACTGCTGCAGTGGACCGACTGCTTTGGATTTCTGCTTCCCAGGTGAAGGCTTTTCTTCAGGTTCGGCATCATCAGGCGCTTTCCTCTTAACGGGAGAGCCGTTTTTCAGCCAGCTCATCATCATCTTACTGCTGGCCGACACCTGAGAAGGAGCCTGAAGAAAGAGAGTATACAAGACCAAGATGTTTATACTGACCTTTATTTATCAAAACTGCGTAAATAAATAGTGCAGATTAAAGAGTAAGGACAGAGTAGGAATTATCCCTACTTCCCACATCTGGAGTGGTAATTACGAAAACGTGTTCAATAATTCATTAAGATAGCTGACAATAAATATCCAGAGGTTTTGGGCAGAAATTATTTCAGAGACAGGCAAGGAATTTTGGTCACCCTATAGAGCTCACATCTTTACTACTAGCTCTTAAAACTCGCTGCACAGATGACGCTGTATTGGAGCATGCATTGTTACCCGCAGCTAGTTATACATCTATACTGACCAGGCATAACATTATGACCACCAGCCTAATATTGTGCTAGTGCCCCTTTTTGCACTGTGTATTCTGACCCCTTTCTATCAGAACCAGCGTTAACTTCTTCAGCAAGTTGAGCAACAGTAGCTCGTCTGTTGGATCGGATCACACGGGCCAGCCTTCACTCCCCGCGTGCATCAATGAGCCTTGACCGCCCATGACCCTGTCGCCGGTTCACCACTGTTCCTTCCTTGGACCACTTTTGATAGTTACTGACCACTGCAGAACGGGAACACCCCACAAGAGCTGCAGTTTTGGAGATGCTCTGATCCAGTGGTCTAGCCATTACAATGTTGACTTGCTGCCTAATATATCCCACCCACTAACAGGTGCCATGATGAGGAGATCATCAGTCTTATTCACTTCACCTCCCACCGATCACAATGTTATGGCTGATCGGTGTATATAAAACCATGCAGAGAAATAATGTTGCTTGTATTTTCCATAAGTGAAGCACCTTCATGGCGGTGGGGTCGAGCGGCTGCAGGCACTCGGGGGAGTTGTTGCGCGAGTTGTTGACGATTGAAGAGACGGGGTGAAAGGTCAGGCAGGATTTAGACTGAAGCAGTGTGAGAGCTTCTAGAGAGCGCACCTCCCCGAAATCCAACCACCGCCTCACCTCCTCGTCTCCATCCAGAATGGCTGGCATCCTGTCTCACACACACACACACTTAAAGACACACTCTAGCTTATAGAGGAACAAATAATCAGTCCCTGAACAAATAAACTGCACCACAGAATATATTACAGTGAACTCTGTTCTCGATAGATGGATGTGTAGCATGAGTGATGTCATGTTCTACCTGTCATGGATGCTCTGCAGGTTCGGTGAGGCGTTCACAGTGATCACAGTGTAGGTGTATAAAACCTCCCCACCACCAGGAGGAGTCCAGCAGTCAAACAGCCCCGCCATGGTGAGCAGACGCCATCCTGCCCACGCACCGCCATCTTCAGTGTCCTGTTAAAGGAGACAAACCAAACCTTTATTCTTTTCAGATTATGGAACATCCATAAATTATTTTTTTTACTTTATTGAGCTTAAAACATTTCAAAGGAGAATAAAGAGTTTGAACCAAGAATCTCAGGGATGGGAAGCAAACACTTATGCACAGAGCCACAATAACTGGAAAGGTATAGGTTGGTTTTTATAATTGAACCTGAACCAGCCAACTGCCACCATGTTGAAGATTTGACTTTAGGAAGATTTGTGCAGCTGTTCTGGTGTCTCAGTAGGTTATGGGCTCATGAGGCTCACAGTGATAACTGTGTTTGAGGCTCAGGAGAACCTTAAAGGCTTTACATTTAAGTGTGTCAGTGACGTGAAACAGAATAAATCCCTCTAAACCAGCTAAAACCACTGAAAACACTTGTGGCTCAGTGGCCTGAGGAGCTGCTTGTGGAGGTCATGTGATCATTTTTCATCCCCGACTTTTAACTAATCACTACATCAGCACTCAATATATAAAATGTGATTTTTAAAAATATTTACATTAGACATTCAAGTTCACTTGCTGTTAACATTTATCATACTTTATGTACCAAATGATATAATTCATATAAAGCACATGAGCTAACTCTCACTCATATTGTTTTGAGATTTCAGTGTGGGAAGAAGATATTTAAGTTCTTTAAAGTTTTGGTTCAGTTTAGTTTAACAGATTTAACAACTGGCTAGCATGCCCAAGCTTCATGATGAATCAAACATGATTCAGCTAAATCGATTAAAAATATCCGTTGCCAGAAGCATTAATCTTCCTTCACTTGTGTGCCTTTCTCTGTGATGAGCGGTCAAGATGATGGTACCTCTGCAGATACTATTCCATCCACTGTGAATCATAATCATTTCATTACAGTTTCACACTTCAGCCTTCGTACCCCTGGCTCTCTTTCACACTCTTCCTCCTTTTTAATCTCGTTCTGCTTCTCTCCTTGGCTCTGAGGGAAATAGATGAAGAAAGGCTGCTTGTCCTTCTGCAGCCTCCTCCACTCGTAGAAGCCGTCAGCTAGAATGACACAACGCTGACCTTTCAACAGAGGGTCCTGGGGCACAAAATAAACACAGACATGTAGCTATCAAGAAAAAAAAATTACAGTTCATCCAGTACCAGGCACGAGCTCTGTTTATGTATTTGTTCCACAATAATGAACGAAAGAATGCTTGAAGGCGATCGTGTTCACACCTTGTAAGACTTTTTCTCCAGCAAGCTCTCGCTGCGACAGTTAGTGGTGCTGTACTGCATCTTGCTGGGGTCGCTCTCCTTGAACCACGCCGGCACCAGACCCCAGCGCATCGTCGCTAGCACGCACTCGTCCACTGCGGCTTCCTGTCCAACACACGAAAGGCTGAAGTCAATTACATGAGTCAGATAAAAAACCCCACAAGCGATAATAACGGATAATAAACAGATCTCTAACACTTCTACAAATTACAAGCGATGATTTCTGTTTGCCTGTCACTGTGGCCGCAGCTCATATTTACTTTTAATTTGCCTTGAAGTTTCATATCCTCGTGCCATTACACGTTAGTGATCTAAGAATAACACAACTGCTGTTACACAGGAGCAGATGTCAGAGTAGCGTTAATAAAGCAAGTGTGCAAGCCTTGAGTGTGTGCAAATCTGCATGATGCGGTGTCAGGAATTTCTTCACTGACCCGTATAAAACGATAAAGGAGAGTCTCAGTAGCACTTTGCCTTTTTAAAGTGTCTGCTGGACAGCAGAACCGGACTGAAGGACTGAGGACTCTTGTTGTAGGAGGGTCGGTATTTATCCGCATCACCGTCCCGCCACTGAGGCTGTCGATGCTGTCCAGACCGGTCTCGGTACCGAGAAGCACGCCGGAGCTCATCGGGGGCCAGGGTGCAGGCTGTCCTTCCACACATGATCTCTGTCTACATCACAGAAAACACACAAACAAGAGTCAGATTAATCAATTACTCATTATTATACATTAATATAATTGAGAAAGAGCTATGATAATAAGAATGTCTGTTTTTTTTCTCTCCCTTTTTGTCTCTGGATGATTTCCTGTGTCACGTTATATTCGGGACTTTTATTTTGTTAATAAACGCTAGCACTCAGTGCTTCTTTAATATTAACAGTCCATTGGCTTTGTTTAGTCAATGCTATTTAGGAAAGCTTTTATTTTGTAGCGCTCCATATAAACAGTGAAATATTTTAATCTAGAATTACCTAATTAGTTTTGTTTGTTTCTGACAGCTAGTTGTTGCTTGATATAAATAAAAGGTTCGGGGTTTTTTTTTTACACCACCTGTATTCGTGTCCTGCGTTCTGATTGGCTAGTTCGTACTCAATCATGTCGCGGGTGGTGGGAATGGTGAACTCTGATTGGTGGATTGAAGATGTACATCATATTCTAGCAAATTGAAACGCAAGAGGCGGGATTTGTAGAATACGGGTAGACAAAGTGAACCATAACGGTAGGACGCTGACTTCGGCTAATGATTTAAAATATGCTGAAATTTAACTTGTAGCAGTAAAAAAAAAAATGAAAACATTAATTTATTGCTTTATTTGTGCGTTTTCAGCTACTTACCGGTGCGTCTCACAGAAACCGGCAACGGTTTATCAGCGCGACGTTAGCTAGCTAGCTAACTAACTTTTAGTCTATAGAGATAAAAAAGTAAAAAGTTAAAGAGATAAAGAGAGACAGAACAGAGTCAGGACAGTGTTGATTATGTAAAATATGTTAAGGTTGGTGAATCATTAATCATTCATTATCGTGTTAAAAATAATATAACTGACAGACCGAGTGTCCCGTGCGCGCGCAGGTACAGTATCCTCCCTCCCACTGAAGTGCGCGAGCTCATCACGCAAGTATATCTGGAGTGTAAATAGGACAGGATGTCGTTCTGCACATCAGTAACATGCAATTATCCTCCCCTTCTCCTGCTCACATCTGCCAGAAGCTCTCTTTACGCCAAGTGAAGTGTGAAAATCCATGTGAAGAAGGCAGATTTTCTGCACAGCAGTGACACTGAGCGAGCGGATGAGGCACAGCACTGATTAAACGGATAAAATAGTCCAACAATCTGACTTTAATGCAGAGTTAGATGCCATATAAAACGCATGGAAAAAGATAGAAAAAGAAGAAGGTAAGGAGTGTCTAATAAAGTGGCCAGTGCCCATAGTGTATATGTACATGTAGATTTCTGGATAATCATGACATCATTTTGAGTTAGACGAAAAACCAGATTAAACTGTGGCTACTCATCACCATCTGATCTAAATCACACTGTGTTTCAAACACATGACATGGCATGCTGCTTTTTATGTTTATATATTTTTAATGGCTCTAAAAGCAGCACTTCACATGTATTACTGAATAAATTCTATACACTAACCCCGCCCACTTGTTGTGTAAGCCCCGCCCACTGGCTGACCCCAGGCTGCAAAGGCGCATACTCTAAACTCCCTCAATAAAGTAAAAAAAAAAAAGGCTTTATCATTTGAACAAATATGACAGTGATTATGAAACTTATACGACAACAAATATATAACGATAGATTTATCAATTTTTAGTTTATAGACAGATTATATTACCATATATTACATGATATTGATCTTCAGTGGAATAAGACTGGCTCTTACTCAGATAAACGCACCTGGATGAGTGAGAATCTTCACAGACAATAAGACTGGCTTTTTACAGTTTTGGCATCTCAATGAGGAGTTTTTATTTTTCTTTCTTACATTAAACAGCACTGAGAAGGAAAAAAAAAATCACGAACATTCAAAACTGATGTTTTATACAAAATAAAAGTCAGTAAACGATATCGTGACGGATGATATAGTGGACACAGTGTCGTCCGTTTCTTTAATCACTCCGTTCCATCAAAATGAAAACATAAGGAAAATGCTTCTGGTGGCAAAAATACAACAACTTTCTCCCCTGACTGTAACAGGTATGCTGCTAACAGTGGACTGTACAAAAAAAAGGCAAACATGGTAATGAGACCCTGGGATCCAGTCGCATCAGCCGTCAGGATACGAGTGCAAAAGCTCACATTAGGGTACAGAAGGCGATGAACGGGGCACTCGCACCTCATGACATGATTCACACAAGTCCAGGGATCCGGTGTTGTCATGGTGACAGGATTTCTCACAGTAGCTTATCAGTGATTTCTTAGTGCACATCATGTGGCTCAGTGGGACGTGTACAGGGCTGGATCTAGTCTGGAATTTGGGAAAACTGATCCTTTAATGAGAACGGTGACAGTGATCCAAATGTTTACTGTCATTAAAGATGACGGCATATTTTCTTTAAGTGACCTTCAGAGTGTCATTAGGAGAAAAACAAACCCTTTCAGAATGACTGTCCTTTTCCACCGCCTATGGTCACCAAACCTAGAGGCATTCCCCACTAAAATGCTGGACTTCAAATGATTTAACAGTGCAAAGAAACAGAAATCAGTGGCCTTGCATCTGAGTAAGAAATAATCTGCAACGAAGCGAGTGAGACTTCACGTGTGAAAATACACACTCAAAGGCAATAACAACGGCATGCATGTCATCTTTGTGCTGCTTGAGAACACAGTGATGCTGAGCTGTGGGTTTCACTCTGCATAATAAAATATCTTCTCAAAACCAGACTATACCTTCAACCAAAAAGTGACATTTTACTGCATAATTCAGCTCATGAACCTGTGGAAATGTGGAAAAGCTTCAACATCATCACATTGTGGAAAAGGGTTATGAGAGTTCCTACTAGGATTAGTCTAAAACCAGCCCTTGACGTTAGACCTTGTTGTTGTGAAAGCTCTGGTCCCAGTGACTCTACACTAACACGATCGGATTATGGTCTTCTTTATCCGTCCAGCTGTTTGAGGATTCTCTCCCTCTCTTTCAGTGCCTTCCACGCCTGATCCTTTTCCTTCTTTGTCGGAGTGCGTTTCTTTTGCCTGGCAGCCATGATGCGCCGGAAAGCCTCCATCACCTCATTGTCAGCCACTCGGACACACTGGCGCAGCTCCTGCTTCCTCATCTCCTCCCGCGCTAACCTGGAGAGGCGACACACTCAGGAGAATGACTCAACAGAACACTGTAGAGGTGTAGAATAATACCTAATCTTTTTAACAAGTTAAATAAGTTTAATAAGATCTTTTTAATCAGATAAATGACATTTGTTTTATTACAAGACACCCCAGTCTTATTTTCCTCCTTCTCCTTGTCGGACTAATCAACAAGTTCCTCAGTAATTTGTACCCCAAAGACTGGTAACGTGTACCCTGAAACGTCTACATATTGTTCAGTGAAACTCACCGGAGCAGCTCCTGCTTTCGTGCTCGGTTGTGAGCGGTCAGAGCTTTGAGCTCGGCCTGTCTCTTCTGGAGTTCGGCCAGCACCTCGTCCTCCGAGTCGCCGGTACCCTGCCTCTCATCCGAGTCCAACAGACCCTGAGCTACCAGCTCCTCCCTGATCCGGGCCTCCAGAGAGCGTGTGTGGGGAACACTGTCACGAGAGAGAGAGACATGCACGTTGTCATGGCTAAGCTTTGAGACTGCCTCTGTACGTTTAGGAATTTAGTGTGTTTAACCGTCATTATTATTACCTGAAAGCTTTCCCCTGGCTGCGAGGTGATGTTCCGGCTCCATCATCCTTCGCTGGAATGTCTGGAATGGGGGAATCCTCCATAGGGGATATGATATTCTCCTACAACATAACCAGAACATCCTAATATGACCTAAAGCTAAAATACAGTGCTATTGTAGTTGTCAGGAAAGCTGTACTACACTGTACTACAATAGTAATAAATGTGTAACAGATAAGAGAATATATTTGATCAGTGTATCATCAGAAGTGTCGGACCTCCACTAGAGCCTGCAGAAGGCGCTGCGTGAGGGGACCAAACGGGCAGCCGTCCTCCGGAGGCTCATGCTGGGACTCAGACTTTTTCAGCAAAGCATCGACGTCTGCACAAAGTAATACAAGAGTTTGTGATTACGAAGGACAACAGTGAACAAAACAGAGCCACTAACAGCAACGCTGTTTTCAATTAACATCCAAATATCCATCAAACGACGTACAGAGAGTGTCTGTGTTACCTTTGGCATCGATCTCAGAGAGCGGACCCAGCATGCTTTTCTTCTTATCGTTGGCTCGCGCTCCCTCTCTCTGCTCTTCCAGCAGGTCTTCTTGTGCCCAGCGCTGAGAGTAGTGCTTCCCCAGAGCGGGAATCTGCAAGACACACACACATACACAAACCCATAATTTACACACAGACCCACAGACAGTTGACTCACCAATCTTAAATCTTAGATCTTAAAATGCAGAAGCTATATTCTTTTAAATCCTGTTAACAAAATTCAGAATATCCACCTTCTGGTTTCACAGGTATAAAGAATTCAACATCGATTCACATTCCGTGTGAGGAAATTCTATAAAAACAGCCATGCCTGTGTTACCTTGTAATACTCCGCTTCATCATCAGGTGGTTTAAGAAGTTCTTCAAGAACTCTGATCTCTTCATTGGTGATGTCTGCACAGTAGGGCTCTACTGAAGCCCAGAATCTGTCTCAAACACACACACACAGTTTATATATATAGATCTGACAGACTTGTGATTTTCTCCACACTGTATCCTCACAGATTAGGAAGAAACAGAAACATTAAAATCTCTGCCATTCTATAAAATCGTAAATAAATAAAATCAATCATTTTTAATATCAGCCCACCTGTTTGGAGTGTCGTTCTTGGGGTTGCGGGGCATGTCCTGTGGGTCTTCACCGAATTCATACTCCTGGACTTTGGGCTGCAGGTTTTTGGATTTAGGCCTACCTGGACCAGGCCCAGGCCCGTGACCTGCCTTCCCTTCGAGTTTTGGCTTCTTAGGCTTCGGATGGCGGGAGGAGGCGGTCGGATCGACTTCTTTCCCCATCTTCAGGAACCTTTTGTCGCCTTTTTTGTCCTGCCAATCTGTTAGGATCTGTTGGGAAGTGTGGAACAAGTTTTATGTTATGTGCTGGCTGAGAGAGAGAGAGAGAGAGAGAGAGAAACAAAAGAGAAGAAAGTGAGTGAAATACATCTTCTCACCTGTCTCTGCTCTTCCAGCGCTCTGAGACGTCGGCTGGCCGAGGACAGCAGCGTCTCCAGCTCCAGCTGCAACGTGTCCAACTCCTCAATCCCGATGCCATCGTCCTCCGAGCGGCCCAACACCGCCGTGTAGCGAGGACACACTTTCACATGCTCCACAGGCTTGAAGTCGTAGTATTTGAGCGGCGGGCAGTCCTTTAGTTCGCTCATCTTCTCAGTTATGGGGAACTGCGAGATCATAACACACAGCACTGCTGTAATTGAATAAAATCTCTGACATTCCTCGAATCGTTCAACCCTCAACTCTGTTGTTTCTCACAGATGTATATTTTCATACCTGTGTTTATGTTGTTCTTGTTAAATGCATATTTTTTGTAAACCTTATAGGTTTTTCTCCTTGGAAAAATTGATCCAGGAAGCCAGTATTTTAAGGCAAATTTATGATTTATATGGAATTTCACATAATGCGCCTACAAATCCCAACACTTTATTTCCTTAAGTGTTTTAGATCTATTTCTACATCTGACTATAGAATATGAAGTCGTATGATAAAAGTTTATCAGGTTTAACAGACATTAGATTACACTGGCAGAGTTATAACAAGCAAACCATTGATAGCTAACAGGAGCTAGCGTTCGGGAAAGACAGTACCTGCAATTAAATGTTTAGATAAACTTTAAACTAATCCCAGATCGAAGGATAATCACATAACCCGTCTGCAGCACGCGCTAATATTAACATCTGTAATAAACACCTCAGTTAGCATCTACATGACCAGTGCTGTTTGCTAATTAGCTTGGGAAGAATGCTAGTAAGCTAATGGGAATATGCAGGACAAAATACAAAAGCGTTTGTTCATTTAACATCTCCGAAAACAGGCATCGAAGGTGTTTTAATTCATTTAGGGCAAATACGTACATAAATCAGACACTCATTCAGAAGATTTATTCAAAAATTTCGACATATATTTACCTTCGAGAAGCGACATCCATTAGAGGCTGTTCCATTCAGTGAAACGGGGGAGAGGTGTTATATTGAAACGAAAATATTCAATGCTTATGTTCGATGAACAAGGTTTTATAAACAGTTTTAATCTGAATACAATCTAAATGAAAATGTAAACCTTTTTAAACTCAGTGATTTTTTTTTTATTTCAAATAATTCAAAGCACGTAGCATTAAACATCCCCATTCTAACACAAGCACTGAAATTGGTTTTTAAAATGGTATGTTCCAGTCTAGGCCGTGAGACAATCGTGTAAAAGCGATACAAAACGAAATAACATAACGATATTTTACTGAAATAGTTAACGTTCATCAGTAGGTGGAGATGTATAAAATAATTAAATATATTATATTTCAGCAGTAAGCAAGCAAACTGATCATGTTTTACTATTTGCCATATATGGAAGAAACGCGAATCAAGGTGAAATCGGGACCGCGCTTGCTACCGTATTATTTATAATAATTGTGATTTGCTAAAGCTGTTTTTGTCTAATTGCAGTTTCTCTCAAAAATTCTTTCAGATATCTTTTCCACATGAGTGTATTATACGTCATAAATAATATTTTTTTGGTTATTTATATCGTTTTTACGCGTAAAAAGAGTTGCACAAAATCAATATGCGCCACTACTACATAGTTTTAAGACACGCATCACTGAAAACGTACGTAGCGCTACAGGCGTAGGCGTTGTTTTTTCCCCACACACATTCCGACGAACACCGCCTCCCGCCCGTGGATTGGTTACTACCAGTTCTTTTGATTGGCTAAGAGTTCATATTGACAAGCTATTATCCAATGCAATCGATTGGAGCTCAGGAGGCGGAGTTTTTAGGAATACGGGTGGTGGAGAAAATAACACCAGGCGTGGCGTAAATACTTCCGCCTTTCTCAAAGGACCACAAAAATGGTAAGAAGATTTCTGCCGCATCAAAGTGGCACTATTTTCTTTTTTTGGGGTTTAATGTTCACTGTCTGATTTTTTTTGTTATAATCAGAGTGATAAATTCTACGTTGTTTGAGATCGAAATATGAAGCTAATTAAACCTAAAATTCCGTATTGGTCTCTGTGCTAGCTTGCTAACGTTACCTAGCTAGCATGTATTACAATGTTATAAGCGCGTAGTATATCATTATTTATTTAGACTAAAAAATACACATACTTTAATCTAGATAGAGGAGGTGTTTATGCTGTATTTATGTGTATTCATTTGCATTAAGTGATGCTGTCTCTGGTATTCACTGTCACTCCCTGATGATGATGATGAAGATGATGATGATGATGAAGCATAGATTCCTACAAGAATGTCACCTGTTAGGATGTTTTGATAGAATTCCCCGCAACTCATGCAGAATCCATAATGCAGTCTGCTCTACTGACCCCTTCCCTTTATAAAGCACTGGCCCTAACGCCTTGTGTTGCAGGTGACTGACATCACAATTCATTTTGTTTTAAAATGTCCACATTTTTCCAGACGGCGACTCTGCGTCCGTACCTGAACGCCGTGCGTGCCACCCTGCAGGCGGCCCTGTGTTTGGAGAACTTCTCCTCTCAGGTGGTGGAACGGCACAACAAGCCGGAGGTGGAGGTCAGGTGAGTCAGAGAGCGCCTGGGCTCGCTTCCTGACTGTTCATTGATGTGAACTGATAGAGCTACAGTTTGCTGGTCACGGTTTGGAGAATTTTTACTCTCGTCTCTCTACAGGAGCAGCAAAGAGTTGCTGCTGCAGCCGGTGGTGATCAGCCGTAACGATAAGGAGAAAGTCCTGATCGAGGGCTCCATCAACTCGGTGCGGGTCAGCATCGCTGTCAAACAGGTACCGCGTCCTGTTTCCTTTCTTTTATTCTCCTCAAACTGTTATTCACAGAGCATCCTAAACGTCTGATTTCTTGCACTCAAATCACACCATTCAATACAAGATATAATTAAAGGTGTTGCTGAAAAACATTTAATTTTCCTGGTATCTGGCAACCTTACCTTTTTTTTTTAACTTATTAAAATGAAATCTGATGTCTCGAACCAGGCGGATGAGATCGAGAAGATCCTGTGCCACAAGTTCATGCGCTTCATGATGATGAGAGCCGAGAACTTCTTCATCCTAAGAAGGAAACCTGTGGAGGTGAGTCAAAACTAGAGAGAGCAATAAACACGCATCTGCTTGAAGTTTAACGTTTACTTTTATGGTGTCAATAACACTACGCTGCTGATGAATAAAACAAGTAATAGAACAATTTTTGGAGCGTCCAGTGTCACAGTACAGACCCTTTGTGGTTTCCCAGTCACGCGACAAGGCAGCGTGAGTTTTGTTAAGTAGAGAGAGAGAGAAAAACAAGCGAGTGGTGACGTAACAACTGTTTAGAGTTGTTATAACGTAAGTGAGAACTTGTTTGGTGGACGTCCAATAGCACACAGTGTAACTATATATGGATAAAAAGTAAGCATAACTAAAACACAACTTTAGGGTGGAAATGCTGTGTAGAACTTCATCACTCATGTCAGTGTTGTTTGTTGTTGTTTTAAATTAGACACAAATTTCAGGCGTGACGGATCAACATAATTTTTAACCAAACATTTCACAAAAGATCTTTTTGTGCATTAATATAAATCTCTGTGTGTGTGAATTTCACTTCAACTTCTCCCTCTCTCTCTCTCTCTCTCTCTCTCAGGGCTACGACATCAGCTTCCTCATCACTAACTTCCACACGGAGCAGATGTACAAACACAAGCTGGTGGACTTCGTCATCCATTTCATGGAGGAAATCGACAAAGAGATCAGCGAGATGAAGCTGGCCGTCAACGCACGCGCTCGCATCGTCGCCGAGGAATTCCTCAAAAACGTACGCCTCTTTTCTCTCCCTACAGAATTAGCCGCAGTGATCGGTACACACTTGCATTTATTTTGTTGTTGTTGTTGTTGTTGTTGCAGTTTTGAGGACATCTGTCTCGGTGCTCTTTATGGAGTTTGCTGTAAAGAGAGAGCGAGAGAGTGTGCGAGAGAGAGAAAGAGAGAGAGAGAGAGAGAGGCATCGCAGGAATTTAAAGCTCAGCAGGAGCTCATCGTCACAGAATCCAAAACGAACCCGAGGAACGAACCCGACTGATCCTGCGATGACGTACGCAGCATCCCCCCCCCCTTATTCCGCCTTCCGTCTTCTGTTAAAGGTGCTTCTTGTTCCCATGGATATTGATCACTGTACGTTTAAACATAGAGAAGAAGAAAAAATGAACCCCATTTTCTGAAGAATAAAAAAAAAAATACTCAAGGTCAAGGCAGGTCCTTAAAAAGTATTATTCAAATATCCATTAATATCCATGGGCACAGGAAACACCACCAACAACACGATGTAAAGTGGCTTGTATTCATTGTTGCGTCTTTTATATACTCCATGTGGTTTTGTTTAGTTTTATTTTTTTTGTTACGAATACGTGACGCATCACGACAGGCAAAAAAAATAAATAGTGGGTGTTTATATTTTGACACAGCCTCTGATTATAATTGCAGGTGAAATATAAAGTAAAGAAAAAAAATGTAAAACTGATGGTAGCGATGAAACCAATAAAGATCTATTGCGCTTTGTGTAGCCCGAGGGATTCGTTTCATTCTTTCTATGAGAAGAAAGCCGCAGAGGGAAACCATATCGCCTCCAGATCTGAATCAGACAAGAGTTCTGTTCATGGTCTGAACCGAATCTTGGTATTAAAAAGCAGAAGAATGATTCATTTCCTTCCTTTGTGATGTGAAGTCAGTGCATGAGAGCGGACAGCTCTTCTTCTTTTCTTTTCTTTTTTTAGCGTAGTACAGCTGAGTGACACGACGGAAATATCATAAACTGCTGCTATTTAAAATGAAATATTAAAGTAAAAACACGACATATACAGAAATATACACAGATCAGGTATAACATTATGACCACTGAGAGGTGAAGTGAATAAGACTGATGATCTCCTCATCATGGCACCTGTTAGTGGGTGGGATATATTAGGCAGCAAGTCAACATTTTGTCCTCAAAGTTAGAAGCAGGAAAAATGGACAAGCGTAAGGATTTGAGCTTTGAGTTTTGAGTTTGACGAAGGGCCAAATTGTGATGGCTAGACCACTGGATCAGAGCATCTCCAACTCTTTTGGAGTGTTCCCGGGCTGCAGTGGTCAGTATCTCTCAAAGGTGGTCTAAGGAAGGATTAGTGGTGAACTGGAGACAGGGTCATTGGTGGACAAGGCTCATTAATGCTGGTTCTGATAGAAAGGTGTCAGAATACACAGTGCAGGATGGGCCAGGGCTGTTTTGGCAGCAAAAAGGGGGACCAACAGAATATTAGGCAGGTGGTCATCATTTTATGCCTGATCGGTATGTATATAAAAAAGGCTGCTATATTTAGAGCAAAAATTAAATTAACATTTAACATATCATAATCAGCTTCGATTTAGTTATTAATTAAATTTATGTAAAAAAAAAAAAAATAATAATAATAATAAATTGTTAAAAATCTGTAATCACAGTATCCGTGACATCGTTTATCAGGTTGTGGATATTTCATGGTCACGTCCCTCCGCCCGACGGCGTCACCAAACACAGAGACGTTTCTACGCTGTCTGTGATTTAGAATGACTTACGAATACATTCAGTAAGATGTTCTAACGCATTCATAAGGCATTATACTCACGGATACGAGTCTTTCTGAAAAAAGCCTTCTTTCTAAAATGTTAAAAGAAAGCATTATAGTGTTTATAATGCACTATAACTCCGCTATAACTTGTCTTAACATACCGTGTCACTTAACACCTATCCTGTGAAAAGTCTGCAATATAAAGAGAGATGAGTAGATTTTGTGTCGCAGGAATGACCTGAAAACCTTCTCGCGTTACAGAAAATCGAGGACACGGCATGTTAGGATCAACGTGCATTAATGAGGTTTAAAGAAAAGAAAATAGATAGATTTTTTTCTTAAATTAAACTTTATTGCCAATAAGACACATTATTCCCATATTTATTCCTACAATAACCAGTGCATGGTTACATCACACACACACACGTTCAGGGTGTTTTTACAGGTCAGGATGTACTTCACAGTTACAAACCAAACCCACTTAATAAAAAAATAACAAGCTTGATTTAAAATAAATTTTTTATCTATCTCAGGTTCATCTCACACAAAAAAAAGGACTGATTTGGAAACTCGCCTTTTAAAACACATTAAAAGGCAAAATAAATAAATTGAACCCTGGTGTGAGGAGGACGCTGAGGTCTCCTTCCATCCTCGAGACACTCGGTCTACAGAAATGATCAGGATTCACACACCTGACATAGAGATTGTTTCTTTTTACACACACACACACAGCAAAGTTGTCATCCTTCCCTCAAAGTAACAGAGAGATAAGAATCAAATGGCGTGACACAATGACAGAACAATACTGATGCAAAGAGGAGTGCGAGAGCTGCAACACACACACACACATACAAAGTAAAATGCAAGCCAAAACATACATAATCCAGCCTGATATAAGCTCATTTGCATTTTGCCATGTTTCACATCCTTCAAGTGAAGGTTTTCTATACACACCATCCCAAAACCCCAGAGGTGGAGAAAAAAAAAAGGAAAGTTTGTGTTTATCTCCAGGTTTGAAAGTCGAAGCAGATTAAAAACGGACTGTCCGTAGTGTGCGCAGTGATCAGTGTGATAATAGTGTGCGCAGTAATACAGTGTGACTGGTTGTTGTGCGATTGTGTTTAGAGCGAACCCGAACCCCAGTGCTGCACCTCTATGGTGTTTGTGTGATTTCCCCAGACAATTCCTCAGTGAAGGGTTTACTCCACACACTCACCTATAACCGAAGTCTACGGGCAGCTGGAGAGTTCACGGTCAAGATAAATCAGCTTGTACCATCAACACGTTTGCTGAAGAGCAAGGAAGGGAGAAAACCAGCAAACGGTTGGTGGGAACTTTGTTTGTTCCGTTCAGCTTATGACAATATTCACAGAGGAACCTGCTTAGAAACTGATAAATGGACAGAATCGACACTGAACGGCGATAAAAGTGTCCACGATTAGTGTTTTTGGTAAAACAGTGGATATGTGGGACAACAACTGCCCTTAGACTTCTGTTATAAGTGTCGTAGGAGATAACCACACACACAGGACCCAAACATTACGTCCAAAAGCACTGGGGTGTTCCTTTACTCAGAGGCCACGCCCCTTTTCACTAGGACTAACGTCGCACACCAGATTGGATAAAAACTGAAGTGGTTCTGTTTGAACGAAAACAAATCACATCAGCGATCCCTGTCCTGAAGCGGACCTGGGATCGGCTCACGCTTAACGAACATTACTCTGTAGTCAGGGAGTGAAAAAAGCCCAAGATCCTCGAGGTGTGAGGATTAAAGGGTACAGACGCAGAAATGAAGACTCTGTGACACCAGACGCCGGATCCTTGTGCGACAGAGATGTCCGGAGGACAGGGGACCCCTGGAGAAAGGGTCCCGAGAAACACCGGAGCGGACGGCCAAAGCGGGCGAGGTCAGAGGTGAGGCGGAACGGTGCACAGGGCGTCCTCCGTGGTCCGATGTACGTTTACATTCTGAGGGCAAAACCACAGAAAAAAATAATAATTGTGTGTGTGTGTGTGTGTATAATCTTCACTGTAATGGTGTATTATAGTGTGACCTCTAACTGATAAGGTATATAATTGGTTTATTACTGAGTCCATGTGCTTTCTGCACTTTACACAACGCTGACATTTTGCAACAGCGATAAAGCATTGAGAAACAGAGGGTTATAACATGAACACACAAACATAAACTTCACCCTTTTAATCCCTCCTTTAATCCTTTAAAGCCCAGAAAGGTCAGTATGGTCAGTACTTCTCAGTCTCCTGTCTTCTTATTAAGTGTTATAGCTCTTGTATTTTTTTGAGCAACACCTGAAAGCAGTTTGTTCACACTCTTTAAAGGCAGAGCTTAGTGTAGTAAGAAAACTGGGGCTGAAGTGTTCATGCAGTGTGGGTGTCATAATGAGCGGATTCTCTCTCTCACACACACCCACACCCACACCCACACCCACACACACACACACACACACACACACACACACACACACACACACACACACACACACACACACACACACACACACACACACACACACACACACACACACACACACACACACACCCACCCACCCACCCACAGCGGTCATTTGTTCCCCTTCAGTAAACACTTCATGTTGGTCAGGGTCGATGTGGCTTAAATGACTAATTCCCTTCTAATTTTAGGAAGCAGAGCCAACCGAGTGCATTAGAAAAGATCACAAGTTCTGGCTCTGTGCCTGTTGAACACAACGGAACCCCCTTCTGAATGGATCTGGGAAACATCTGGGAATGATATTTAATAGTATATAATGCTGGAGGTGTAGGAATACAAATGGGCTTCAAAAAGTCTATTAAACACATTTTATTAGCATTTCATTTTAAACATCACGGTATAAATAAGATATAAAAATCACTTTTTCCCGTCATTATGGAGATCTTCACAGCGGTTCAAAATAAAATCACAGCAGTTTATTTATTATTATTATTTTTTTTAAAAGCCGATTCGATCAGGCTTTCTGTTAGCAGATTAAAATGTGCCGCGATGGTCAAGCTGATACTCTCGACATCCCCCCCCCCCCACATAAGGACAACATTTGACATAAACCCACAAGACACAGTGTTAAAAATAAACCGAATCGATGGGAGTGTTAAGGTGCAAAGGAAGTTTAGCTAATAAGGTTCGACTTTTTTGTGCGTTTGTCTTTTCAATCACCGCTTCTCATTCTTTAGTAGCTGACTAGCTTTAATGCTGGGCACATACTGCAGGATAACTTTATGTAAACAGAATCAGCTATTTAACATCTTTACGTAATAATACGTCAATTAAAGGTTTCACAGACCCTGTAAACATGACCGCTAGTCACGCACGTGCTAGCAGCGGATCGGCTAAGATGAGATGATTCGTTAACGTCGAATTACACAAGGAGCAATTATTGCTCTGAATCACTGCTCTAAAGGATAATCGAATTATTAAATATATCGATTATCCCACAGAGTCTGTGTGTGTGTGTGTGTGTGTGTGTGTGTGCAGTGGTGTCACTGATGAGCTGGCACTGTTAGCAAGGCCTCCTCTGGCATCCGCGTCACATCTACATTCTGTTCAACACAAACACAGAAAGCACATCATACAGCAGGTCAATAAACACACAGCGAGTGAGGCACACTAATGACCAGGAGAGAGCCAGCCTCGATCCACAACACACACACACACACACAGAGTTCTGTGTAACAGGAACCCTGGGATGAGGAAGTGAAGGCTTTGAATATAAAATGGAAGTGAGATGCTGTGATGTGGAACTTGAGGGGAAACAAAGTGAGCAGTGAAGACGAGCAGTTATATCATTTACAACATTAGTCACAATCCTTACGGTGTATTCATGAGAAAATTATTTATTTATTTTACTTCTAAAAATTGGTTTTATTAAGAATTAACTATAATAATATGATAAAAAATAACGACAATTATCAACTACCGATATGAACAAAGCTGGAATTTTTTTTTTTTACAATTTATTTATTCATATTTATTTTATTAAATACTTATATGTATTTATTTAAAATCTAATTGACACTTGGATTGTATTTATATTTACTAGTGCATTTATATTAAATTTAGATTTTTTTTTTTCCTTTCAGACAATTTACATGATTTGATTATTTACATATTTTGTTTAATAGATAATACATGTGTGTATTTAAAGGTGCAGTCAGTTGACATGTAAACAAACAAACATCGGTTATTACAGGTGTAAACTTACCTTGTTCACAGTGCTCCTGGTTTTTTATTAACATAGTAAATTAAGTTAAATGGAAAACTCCTTCTAATCCCAGTCACAAACCCTAGGACATTTGCATGTAAATACACGACACTCAGAGGAATACAACACAGAGCCGTCAGTCGATTAAACCCTGCCGAGGGGCTGATGACATGATGATGATGATGACAGACGACCACACACTTAACCTTCAACTTAAACACACCTCCCCTTCATCATCATCATCATCATCATCATCAGTGTTACTTCAGTTTCTTTCTGAGTTCTATAAAGTGATTATATGATGATGGAACATGAAAGAAATGATCTGATATTAAAAATGTATAAAATGGCAAATTTCACAGAAGCTTTATGCAGTGAATACCAGACCTGGGAAGATTTATATGTTTGTTTCAGGAACTCAGTTTTATACTGAATCAGAAATACCTGCTATTGCATTGATTTGTGTGTGTGTGTGTATAAATGTGTGTGTGTGTTACCTCTGGTCTTTCTCTGTGGGTGTTCACTGCTTCCACTTTCAGGAAGATGGACTCCACTTTACAGCCTGCAGTAAATCATCCGATCACATTTACATGCTAATTATAATTAATCATCAAATAAATAAAACTGACTAAATAAGTCATGAATGAATTAAAAAGGCAGCGTGTTACCGTAAGCCACCGGGGTGAGCTTCAGCACCGAGTGTAGCGGGCACTTCAGGTACGGCAGCTCTTCTGGAAAAGACACACAGGCTTATTTAACGATGGGAAAGATTATATCTACGTCCAAATACCTCTATCATCAACAAGATGGAAGCTGTTACAATGCAAACGTTCGCATTTTTGTTCACGGCTTCACAGACCTCGAGTGTGGAAGATATCGGCTCTTACCTGCCGATTTATCCAGGAAGTAGGCCAGCAGGCAGCGCATGACCGCCTGGTGGCAGATGACCAGGACGTTCTCCTGCCGCTCCAGCTCCATGATGACGGGCTCGAGCCGCTGCACCAGATCTTCATAAGACTTAACAAACAGAGGCAACTGATCAGTGCTTAAATCAAAATAAAAAAAAACTGCTCTTATTTTTCTCTTTTCTGTAAACGATAAAAAAATAAATAAACACACTGTCTATTCCACCAAATGAACCATGACAAAATGCCGCCTGGCTGATGAGTGTCTATATAAAGTCGCCAAATCACTGATCTAAGTGCTTTTCAGGTGGACAAGGACAATCTAATGAAAGGAGATAAAAAGTACATTTGGTGTAGAGGTAATGGAGTCTCACACACACACACACACACAATTTGGAGTCTATAAAAACAACCTCATCCCAGGCCTCAGCGAATCCTAATGGGTTTGTTTATCACGGCTTATCCTGTCTCGCAGGAAGATTATCCTGTGCCTAATTATTAGTAGCCTGGATACCCTTTAGCCGTCTGACAAGCAATAACCACTCTCACTCTCTCTCTCTCTCTCTCTCTCTCACACACACACACACACACACACACACACACACACAGAGTAAGGATATAAATAAAGGAGTGTGTAATGAAAACAGAGGTTAGTTAGGTAACGTCACCCCTGTGCTGTACACCTCCAGCGTCTCACCTCTCCTTTGGGATATCGGTAGCGATATTTGTCCTGGTCACGCAGCGCAAACTCCAGAGGATACCGCTGCTGAATCTCCTCGTACATCAGCTCCTCACACACACCCTGGACACACAAAAAACATCAAAACCACATCAACACACAGGGGCATAAAAAGACACGCTCAGGCTCCCAACAGGGTTTCAAAGGGTCATTTCTTTTCTAAAAACAGTAACTTGCAGGACCTTGTGGTTTACTAAAACCCACAGAATGAACGACTGTAATATGAGAATACATCTGCATACTGGAAGATGACTGGCTTTTGGATTTTATGATGGAGTGATGAGAGAGTGGAGGTTGTTCTCAGAGACTCACAGCATCGATCTCATTCAGAGCCTTCCACTGCTCATACGGCACGCCCAGAGCCTCAGCAGTCTGAATGGTTCTCTTCATCTGACTCGTCCACACCTTCAGATCGCTGATGTCCTGCGAGTGGATGAACTGGCCCAAGTATCGAGCAAACTGAGAGAGATGGACATCATTAATATCTTAAAATGTAATTCCATTCACTGAGACACGTCGTGAAAACTATTTACATCGGTTAGTGTTTTACGTTCATAAACATCTCTCCCCTCACCTCCTTTCCCCGGGGTGTGAGACCCGAGTCGCCGCCGATTCGCCCTTTCACATTGAGGTCACTCTCTCCGTGCCGGCACAGGTAGATGGAGCGCGGCGTGATGTGGATGTTCATCAGGTAATACACGATTCGGCTCTGGATGTGATCCTGCACTCGGTTCACCAGGTACCTCCGACCCACATCGATGATCTTTATGAAGGACAACTCTCTAAAAAAAAAAAAAAAATGTTTAAACACCTTGAATATTTTTCTGAGCGTCTGTCAACGATCACTGAAAAAGTCCTGCTAAAAAGCAGCAGCGCTGACCCAGATCATGAAACTATCATACCACGATTCTCAAAAATATTTCCACATGACATGTATAACCATATACAGGTTTGCTTACAGAAAAACACCTTTAAAAACATTTTAATATCTACAAAACAAACTCATTTTAATTTTTCTATCATTGAAAAGGAGAAAAATAATATTCCCCCTTTTTTTTTTTTATAATTGTAAAGATCGAGTGCAGCATCAAATCAGCTGCTCCAGATTGTTTTGTAAGTATTTAAAAATAATTTTAAATATCATTTATCACAATAATGCTATTATATCGTCTTATTGTCCAACTCTCTAAGGGAGTGTCTCATGTAAATGCAAGCAAGCGCCAAGACGTTCATCTAATTAGATATTAAACTAAATATACAAATATATATATTAAATATTATATATTTATATTATATATAAACATAATGCTGTTTTCCACACAGTGATCATTATTTGTTCTTTAGGAATATGTACTTTGAAAGGTTTTTTTTTTTTTTTTTTTTTATCTATTTATTTTATTTATCTGGAAGAAATCTTTAGATGTTGATGACTATCACAGGCTTGTAGCACTAAAAAATATTTTCTAAAACTTTTGTCCTTATTTAACTTCATCTTTGGGGATTTTTTCAATCCCACTCACGCTGTTTAAACTGGAGAACCCTTTTAAATGTCAGCGGATATCTATGTAAATGAACATCGTCTATTTATATTCTAATCTGCTCTCTCCCAGAACCTTTACATATGTATGTAGTCTTGTGTCGGCTCATTCAGATGCAACAATAACAAAGCCGCAATTGTTTTACTCTTAATATATGTATATTAAATAATTTGCATACTTTTTATTCAGCTCTTTAAAAAAAAAATAATAAAGGCTGTGACGTAGGAAAAAGACTTGAAAAGTGTGCTGTAAAGAGAGCGTTTCCCCACGGTCACCTGTCCAAGTCCTCATCCAGAGGCTGGTAAGAGTTCTCGTAGCATTTTATCCTCTTCATGAAGTCCTCCACAGCCTGCTCGGTGTTACAGTCTGTGTAGTCCGGACTGCCGAGTTTCACTTGCTGGGGAAGCCAAAAACAGAGAGGACAGTGAGAAGGGGGGAAAGTAAACAGAAAACAAGGCTGTGGGGTAAGGCTAAGGAATACTCACGACAATGTTTTCTGCAATAACGTCCGGGTCTTCGCATACAGACTCAACGAAGAAGACCTGAGAGAGAAAAAAGGTGAAAAAATGAGTACGACGTTTTAAAGGAAAATCAGCTAGTGACGTTGACACTCAATGGGTAAAGGATTTAATAATCTAGTTAAATGATATCGAATGATCCTCTAAATCAAATAGAAGAATAATCGCTAGTTCTACTCATGAGCTTCGGCATCATCGCACACTCTAAAAACTGACCCTGTGACAAAAGTACACAAAGGGTTAACTACGATCTCTGTACGTTTACTGTGTCGCACCTTAAATCCGTTCTGTTCAGCAAACTGTATGATGGTCTCTCGCCTCTCTCTGGTAGTATTTGTGGCATCAAATACCTGCAGGCATCAAAAACAAACCGTAAAATATATCCATGTACTGAATAAGAGACAGACAGCTATGTAAGTAAATAAATAAATAAATAAATAATAACGTGCATGTCATGTTCAGGAAGCAGTGGAATGTACTAGATGTTTGTTTGTTCACGTTTGTACTCACCGCCACTTGCCCCCCGTCTTCAGTGAGGTACTGATGAACATCGTTAAGAGCTGCTGATGCACACTGCCTGGGAAAAAAAACAAACGGGAAGTCAGGATCCATCATATTGCTTTAAATTACTGCAAGTCTATAATGAAAATGAACCGTGTGTGACGTTTTGACTTCCAGACTACACGTATTAACCAGGGCTTTTTCTCTCAGCCACATGCGTCAGGTCACGTCATGCCATTTCTCTTCTTGAGGAAAACACTTACTTTCTGATTTTAAGCCCCTCCTCGTTGTCTGGGCTGAAGAACTCGAACGATTTGTAGATCTTCACACACTCTCGTCTGTACTGGCCCACGTTAAACTCTGCACAAAAGGACGACGAGGTTTAGTCTCCTAGTGTTGAGTGTAAAGAAACTAAACGTTTCCCAAACCAGTGCTGTGTCTCTGAATAATAATTACTCATTAAACATCAGTCTCAATTTTTTTTTTAACTGTCCTAAAAGTGATAGTGCTTGTAATTAGACTTTCTCCACCTTGCACTTAAAGGACTGTCAACTTCAGAGCATCTAGTGCACCCTGTATAGTGGGCACATAGAGGGATATAATATTTACAAGAAACGTAAAATATAACTATTTCTGATATTTACAGTGTTTTCACCTTGAAATTTTAAGCTAGAATACTGTGAATAAAAAAATATATCTGTTTTAAAAGAATATGACACAAATTAAGCATCATAAGTTAATATTATTAGTGGATTGTTAAATATTAAATAAATAATAAATAAATAAATAAATGTTATTAGTGGGTAAATTCCGATACTAACAGCGAGACTCATTCATTTTCGTGTGAACTGATCGAGCGAGAGTACAGCGTGATGCTGGATGACCTTTGTGATGAGATTCTTTATGAAACTCTGCCCTGAATATCTGCCTTTTATGCAACTTTTCTCCCTTCCGTCGCGTCTAAAGTGTTCAGTGCTTGCGTGTCGACGCCGGCGTACCTTTCGTCGGAACCCCGATCCAGTTGAGGTAACGGGTGAGTTTCTTGGAGATGTAGGTTTTGCCCCTGGCTGGTAGACCGACCGTGACGATGAGAGTGGGGCAGTTGGTCATGCATACTGAAAAGACAGAAAACAGAAACCCATTTATTACACCATGCCTGATAAAGACTGTACTCTGATCAAAATGTCTTTAATGCTCCGTGTTCTCCGGGTTTATTACAGATGTAAATAACGCCGCAGTCGCTGAAGCCGATAACTCCAGCAGCGTCCTGTCTCTGTAGATCAGGGGTCATGTGAAGTGCCGGAAGATGCAAAAAAAATTGCACAACCTACTGATGGCTTACAAAATAACAGGGTGAAGAGTTCACAAAAAGCTAAGGAACCTAATAACGAAATTGAAAAGAGTTTAACGAATATATGAACTGGTCCGGTTGAAGCATGTTTGACCGCATATATCTACAAAAAAATCAACAAAAAAAAGACACCAAGATGACCGAGAATCTTTACAGGTTTAGATAAATACACACCATACACAACAGAATAACTACATACTTAATGTTTTATAGATGATAAATAACATGACAATCATCATCTGAGACATTCATATCTTTACTTTTTACTTTATTTCTTTACTTTCTATAAAGTATAGTTTTAAAAATGAAGGCTGTTTTTTTAACGTTATCAAACTAGAGGTTTAGACGCTAACTTTAGCTTGCTGTCTATCTGCGTTCGTTCACAAAATTTAGCGAACAACTGAACAGAAATTTATGACTTGTTATTTTTTCTGAAGTATGTTATCGAAGCTATTTTTTTGGATTTTAACGTCCTGAAAAAGGACAATTCGCGGACATTGTGTCGCTTTAGCTCGTTGCTATTCGGCTATTATGAGCGTCGCAGACTAGCGCACTTGAACGGCGCGTGAAGCTAGCACGGGTCACCCGCGCGCGAGGACATGCAGGTTTCCATGGATACCCGCGTCCTTCCGTGCTTCTTCTTCGTGCCGTGTCTAGTGCGCGTTTTGAGCGCATCCTACCTACCCCTCCTCTGAAAGATGGGCTTCTCGGGGAGGCCATTTTTGCAGGGCATCCATATTTTCTTCAGCGGGTTTTGCGTGAGCTCTCGGGACGGTGTGGGGCCAGAGCCATCCGTGTAGCCGCTGTTGTTGTCCATTGTGCTGCGCTTCCGTGTGTGTGTGTGCGTGTCCCACTTCAGTATCAGTATCGATACAGTAGTATCACACACTCACACGCGCGTGTGAAAGAGCTGAACGCAGAGTAGCATGACTGGACCGATCGTTAACAACCCAATCACGGTGTAAAACCCGCCCTGTTCACCCAGAAACCAGCCTCAACTGTAACCGTGCCAAATTACATCCACAGACCCAAGGCCATTTTTTTGTAGTAAATACAGGAAGCAGGTCATATGGGCTGAGAAAACAGAGGCGCGGGATTACCGTAGTGTCCCTAAAAGATGCGCACGCCCTCCTCAGTACTTTGTCTACGAAGCTACAAATGCATAAAACGATCAGTTGTGACGGTGTAAAGCCCGTTTTCCCCAGTATGACTAGCTTTTTTCTCTTAAAAGTACTTGATTTAAATGTTATTGTTATGCTAAATGCACCAGAGTCAGAATTGTGGGGTAATAAATCCAAATTCTGGGATGATGAATCACTGTTTAGGTCTACTGCTGCTACAAAAATAAGAAAACAGACAGGGTTATTTTCCTTTTTTTGGCCATAGTATAGCTAACTAATTATTATTATTATTATTATTATTATTATTATTATTATTATTATATATTTTATTTATTTTTTATTTATTTACTATTATTATTATTATTATTATTATTATTATTATTATTATTATTATTGAAAACAATCTGTGGTTTCAGTCACAGATATTTCCCTGTTCAAATGTTGTTTGATTTGTTTATACTGAGATATATTTTTCAATATAATGAAATATCCATGAACACATGGGATTAAAGATATGAAAACAAACCTAAAAGAAAGTCTCTGACTCCTCGTACTTAAGAAAACGCTGCATAGTTTCACTTCTAATACAAGCTCAAATTGCTCAGTGTGCAAAATTTATACCGAAATGCATTGGAAGACTTGCGCTCTGGTCCAGTTTCTTCATTTTAGAAAGAATTAGAAAAGGCGTACGCATCCGGTCTTTTTAAAATTCCCATCAATTATTACTTTGTAAAAATAAATTCCACGTTTTACTAAACAACATAAAGTGAAGGTGTGTTGTTGGTTCTTGCAGCGTGACTACATACACTATATTGCCAAAAGTATTCGCTCACCCATCCAAATAATCAGAATCAGGTGTTCCAATCACTTCCATGGCCACAGGTGTATAAAATCAAGCACCTAGGCATGCAGACTGTTTTTTACAAACATTTGTGAAAGAATGGGTCGCTCTCAGGAGCTCAGCGAATTCCAGCGTGGAACTGTGATAGGATGCCACCTGTGCAACAAATCCAGTCGTGGAATTTCCTCGCTCCTAAATATACCACAGTCAACTGTCAGCTGTATTATAAGAACGTGGAAGTGTTTGGGAACGACAGCAACTCAGCCACGAAGTGGTAGGCCACGTAAACTGACGGAGCGGGGTCACTTTCTGCAGAGTCAATCGCTACAGACCTCCAAACTTCATGTGGCCTTCAGATTAGAACAGTGCGCAGAGAGCTTCATGGAATGGGTTTCCATGGCCGAGCAGCTGCATCCAGGCCATACATCACCAAGTGCAATGCAAAGCGTCGGATGCAGTGGTGTAAAGCACGCCGCCACTGGACTCTAGAGCAGTGGAGACGCGTTCTCTGGAGTGAGGAATCGCGCTTCTCCATCTGGCAATCTGATGGACGAGTCTGGGTTTGGCGGTTGCCAGGAGAACGGTACTTGTCTGACTGCATTGTGCCAAGTGTAAAGTTTGGTGGAGGGGGGATTATGGTGTGGGGTTGTTTTTCAGGAGCTGGGCTTGGCCCCTTAGTTCCAGTGAAAGGAACTCTGAATGCTTCAGCATACCAAGACATTTTGGACAATTCCATGCTCCCAACTTTGTGGGAACAGTTTGGAGCTGGCCCCTTCCTCTTCCAACATGACTGTGCACCAGTGCACAAAGCATGGTCCATAAAGACATGGATGACAGAGTCTGGTGTGGATGAACTTGACTGGCCTTCACAGAGTCCTGACCTCAACCCGATAGAACACCTTTGGGATGAATTAGAGAGGAGACTGAGAGCCAGGCCTTCTCGTCCAACATCAGTGTGTGACCTCACAAATGCGCTTCTGGAAGAATGGTCAAAAATTCCCATAAACACACTCCTAAACCTTGTGGACAGCCTTCCCAGAAGAGTTGAAGCTGTTATAGCTGCAAAGGGTGGACCGACGTCATATTGAACCCTATGGATTAGGAATGGGATGTCACTTAAGTTCATATGCGAGTCAAGGCAGGTGAGCGAATACTTTTGGCAATATAGTGTATGTTCATGATTCACTGTGCTAGGGTTTAGTTTAGAGGGGGTGTGTGTGTGTGTGTGTGTGTTTTAATTATACGGTGAAATTCACTCCCTTAAAAACCTCTTTCTTTGTTTATCGTCCAAGGAAGCGATCAGGCTGCAATCAGTCCCACATTAAAAACTCATCACAGAAGAACCACAGAATCGTGGCTGTAACATGAGATGAGATGGTGACAGCGAGACCGTTTTAATCACACTGTAAATCTCTGAGCGTAAAACCACATGTCCAGTGTATTATCTGCAACACAAACCAGTGTGCTGGATCATAAACCAGTCTGATTCAGTGCCATGCTACTGAACATCCACAAGGTGGCGATGGGGGACATCATTAATCAGGATCCACACCCTGTGGATTGTGGGTCAGGACGTTTACATCAACAGCATCATTAAATACAGAGCTCAGATTTAAATGAGGTATGAGAAACACGAGCTCCTCTTATTTTAATGTAAATGGAATTGAAATTAAGAGATGAACAGAAGAGGCCGCAGCTCCGAGAAGCTGTTCTGTACTGATATTATTCGTTACACAACATCTAACCCAGTAAAGCCCATGATGAAACTGATGGGGAAGCACAGAGATGAAAGATTTCAGTGAAAATGGAGCAAACACACACAAATGAGAACCAGAAGAAGCAACAAGCACAACGAAATTAAGATTTCAACACAAATCTGAGCAAACGGACTTCCTTCCTCTGACTGTAAAGGTGATGGATGTTGTCTAGTTTCTAGAAGTGTAAAGAAGGAACCCACAGCGAAAAAGATGATGTGTTGATCGCTGTGATATCAGGGCTACAAGACACTTCTGATTTCGAAAGCATTAAAATGTTTTCGGTAACAATTACTCCGAAGCAGCGGATTTGTTGTTCAAAATAAAACAATTATTTTTCAAGAAATCATTAAACTCGGGTTTTCTTTGACGCTGAAGACTATTAAATAAACGTTAAACAATCGTCTCCTTCTAAAAAGCTTCACCCCACAACAGCTACATGTTTTTCTTTGTTAAATAACGACATGAGTCTGTCACATTGTTTTGTTTGTATGTTTTTAACTTAAGGAGAGAGACAAAGGTTTTGCTGATGAACGAGCCACCATTTCTATCTGTTATACTCTGAATGATAACATTTCGTGATTATTCTAACATTATAAGTAACTATAAAAGGATAAAAAAAAAAGTCTTGTTTGGCGTTCTGTAAATAAATTCACGCCTAACAAACTGCTGTGGAGTAAAGACACTTCAAAACTAAACACTTCAGGATGTGCGGCTGATGGAAAATATAATCACTTCAGGATCCGAAGTGTTCTGAATCTGCTTCATCACAGCAACCTGTTGTTGATTAGTTTCACACACACCCCCGAGTGGTTTATTCTTTACACATGGCACCGTTTACTACCAGAGAGACTGGAGCAGGTGAAATAAAATCGTATTAATGAAACAGAATCAAGCAGCAAAAGAGGAAATTTGGATCATTTCAGACAGCATGATGATGATGATGATGATGATGTGTCCTTCTGATAGAAAGAACAAGCAATGATGTACATAAAACATGGCAACTTAGTCACATCAAACATGATATGAAATCTAAATATCGTCCCATTTCCCAGTCGTATATTAAACGGAGCAGCGGTGGGACTTTTTTCCGAACCTCCTCCTATCCTGTAAGGAGTGGGTATAAAGCTCGGAGCTCTACAGTAAGCACCCCGAGCACCAGGGCAGGTCCAGTCAAGCATGTTTACTCTCTGTATAGGGGTGTAGATACTGGCCTGGTCACTTTCTCCTACACCCAGGCTGTTACATAACCTCCAGTCTGCCATGCACAAATACCCCTCTAATCTCTTCTGTACAATCTCAGTGTAGCAGTCAGACCTCAGGGGAAAAAACGACGTCTACACCTGTAGAGTCAACACCCGTTATGGAAAACCCTGCATACAAACAACAATAGCTGCTTCGTTCTTCGATCTCAGGCCGATTTCTTAGAACTAAAGCCAGAGGACGAGCGTTCGTAGACTGACGCAACACTTCATGTACAGTGGAATAAAGAGCTTACTCTGCCGATGAGGTGTTTACATGATTGCGCCAGTAAGGGTTTGAGGTAATGAAAATGCAATAACACACCATAGTGTTTTTCTGCTTCCCCTTTTTTTGCTAGTCTAACTGACCACTGAGTTTGGAATGCTCATATATACACATGCTTTAACAAAAAAAGTGATCAACGACCAGAAAAGACAGATCCAGTGTGGGAAAATAGAGAGGACTTGGGTAGCATTATCATTATTATTATATATGTGTGTGCACCTGTTGCAGCTTTTCTTTAGAAAAGTGTACTTTTGCAGTTTAAAGTGATTTACAGTCCGATTCAGTAAGCGGTTGTTACAATAAATAAATAAACCAACAACGGGGTTGTGTACAAAAGCAGAGCTAATGAAGTTACTATTCCATATTGGATTTTTTTCCCCCCCAAATAAAAGTGTTTTATTCCTCTTACACCGCAGTAATCTTCCAATCATTTTCATTTATTAATCAATGACACGTCACAAAGCCATAACTGTCACGGTTAGGTTTACTGTTGTGGAACGTCCTTGAGACCCAGCTCATGTAATCACCGCTCCAGCGCTCTGACACTGCCGACTCCTTACATAAAACCTACACAAGCATCTCCTTAGAGAAAGCTTAAGCATATACATGATTAGGAAACAAAACAAAGCATGTATGAACGCGTCTAAAGTTTTGATAAACAGATTATGTGGATCATCTCTCTCTCTCTCTCTCTCTCGCAGACATACAGGTCGTTGTGAATAACATTAGATCTGAAGTACAGTCAACCCCTTTTTCTCTCTGATCAGGATTTAACAGAACTGTGGTGCAAATAAAATTGACAATAGTGTCAAAGTGTAAACAACAACAATAAGAGGTCCAGATTACCCCCCCCCCCTTGTTTTTTATGACAACAAAGCAGACCGGTGTAAAACTCAGTGTTATTCTGTGTTAAGCTCATCAGCTGTCTATTGATCACTTAATCACACACAATTACGGTGCGAAGTGAACACTGCATGCGCTCCATGCTGATCAACGATGACATCGGTGTCCCAATAATTCAAGAACACAACAGAACATAACATACAACTAGTCAACACGATACAAGGACAAAGGATGAATCAAATGTTTCCGGTGCTTTCACACAGAAGGCACGGGGTCATTTCATTCATGGCCACGGTCAACAACAAACACACTGATGTCCAATGCCAACCCCCAATCCAGTGCGATTCAACGCCACCCAAACACACAGCTCGTTACACACCGCGAAACACTCTCAGTCCGACTCGTGCATGTAAACCTCACACACCAGGCTGTCTAATGTAAAGTGTGTGAAATGCGGAATGTTATTATGGTGTGCTGTTTTAATGTAAACGCTGTTGATGCTGCACGCCGCCTACGTGCCGACTCTTGTTTACTTCTTCCTCCTCAGAGCGCGAGGGGGGAAAAAAAACGCCGTTCACTTTACAACCAAATGACTCCTTTTTGTCTTTTCCGGTTTCTGAATAAAAAAACCTGAGTTTCTTACCCGCCCTGTCAGAATTTGGTGTGTTTTTGGACTTGGCAGCACCCCTCATCTTGCCCGTGCTTTAACACCGTCCGTCCTTTGCGTTCGTGAGTGTGTGAGCGTGTAGTGATGAGCCGGAATCGGTTCGTTTTTCTTCTGCTCGGCGAGTCTTTCAAAAGAATCGATTCCCATGAATCGAATGAATCGCAAAGGGGGGATATTATTTTGGTTCTCATTTTTTATCTCCATTCTCTCGCTGATCACACAGCACAACTATCACCAGTTAAATATTATTGTTTCTTGTTGCTCTAGAAGTCTTCGTAATTAATACGTTATTTAACTTTTGCTGCTATATAATCTTTAACTATATATATATATATATATATATATATATATATATATATATATATATATATATATATATATATATATATATATTGTTATTTATATGGCATTTGTATAGTTATTGTGTGTGTGTGTGTGTGTGTGTGATGAATCAAGCAATTCAAAACTCGCCTTCAAAACCTCGATTCATTTAAACGGGTTTGTTCAAAAGAATCGACTCACGGGAGTGAATCACTCTGATGCCAAACGCCACACACCCACTTTTTGAATTGAAAGTAAAGAATGAAAACAAATAATATTAAAATGTACAGCTTAGGTTAAATATTTATTTATTTCGACTGAACGAAAATTTAAGGTGTTATATAATGTTATACCATTATTAGATACGTTCGGGTCTAACTGGATTAGGTCAGTGTGGCAGTGCAGGTAATTATAAAGCAGCTCCCTGCTGACTTTTGGTCTAGATTGAGAAGGACAAATTGACCTACTGTAGCCATCAGTGTGCTTCTGCATTCAGACACGTATTTAGCTCCGCCGCTGGAACATTCTGACCACAAAAATAGCCAGCTGAAATAAAGTCAAATGACCAAACTCAAAGGATGAGTAAACAGTGTGACATCCCAGCTGAACTTCGGCCTATTGTGTAAAGTGTAAAGTGTAAAGTGTAAATTGTAAAGTGTAAAGTAAATCAGCTGGACTTCTGTGCTGCTGTAGAAGCAGGTCTTCGTTCTGATGAAACGCTCCAGAATAAACAAGGACGAGGGCCTGTTCCTACAATAACATAAAAGTCACAAATCTGACAACTCCAAATGAATCTCACATAGGTACAACCTAAAACCACAGGGTAAATAAGACGAGAAGCCGTGAAGCTCAGAAGACCGCGATGGTCCATCAGGGCCTCTGCTATTTCAGGAGCTGCAATGATAGGTCTTATCAGCTCAGCTCAAGATAATAGCACTAATTATGAAGAGCTGTGTGACTCTGCAAGAAGAGCTGTGGAGTGACACAGAAACTAAACACGGGCCGGGGAAACAGAGGGAAAAATTAAGGTAAGAAGAGAAGGTTGTGGGATTGAAGAGAAAGTGAGAAAAGCTGAAAGAATCAGACAGACGGCTCGATGCCATGACAACAGTCTGAACTTTCACTGACCTCTGTACAACGACAGAAAGAGCACTGTGAATACTATGTGTTCACCTCTCCACACACACACACTAACACACACACACAATAAAATAATTGACCAACAGTGAACAAGCATTCATTTTTATCTCATCGAATAAAAAGAACCCCATCATCACATCATCTTGTTTGTAAATCCAGCATTAGTATTGATGTCAGTATTAGTCATAATAATCGAGGACACTATAAATCTTCCAAAATAGTCTAGTAATGAAGCACAGTTACGCAAGTATTTCCCCTCTCTGAAGTTGACACGGGTTACGATCTGGTTCCAGCTGGTTAAACTGAATTATTCCAGTATAATGAACTGGTTTTAGTCAGAAACTGGAATGTTCCATGTTGAAGCCAGAAGAAAATCCCCATTCTATCCTGATGCTCCCCCCCCCAAATATTTTCTCAACCCTTTGTGTCATCCAGCACATAACTCCTCTCTCTCTATCTCTCGTCCTTTTAGTCTCTCAGTTCAAATTAATTTGAGATCGCTTCGTTGTGATAAAGTATTTATTATCTTTTAAAGAGAGAAGGTACAATACAATAATCATTAAAAATTAATGGACGACGATCTTCTCCCCGAACCCAACCTACAGAGCTACAGGAGTGTAAGTTACATTTTGCTCAGCTTTTTGTCTGGAGATAAAATATAGTGTTCAACACACACACACACACACACACACACACACACAGAAATGCAACAACAACAACTTTGCAAAAGAATGTGTGAGAATGTTTGAGAAGTGGCTGTGAGTTTATTGGTCATTTTTATAGCTTTTAGAAAAGAAGCTGCTTTGGTTTCTTGTGCTTCTCGTTTTTTATGACGTGTCTTTGAGTTGCCTTTATGTTTCTGGGTTCTGCGACACCCCAAAGATTTCACTGACTTTACTATGCCAACAGCCGCGACGTTTTATTTCCAATGTGAAGCGTGATAGTGTTTTACTCCTTAAGGTCAGTGACCATCTGCTGTGATTTCTGTGTGTTAAGTTCCAGCTTGTTTTTGTCTGCACCGGGTTGTTATGGACGTCACCAGCTGTCGGTAATAGACTGCCACTGCTGGGACCGAGGGCAAGGCCTTTAACCTGCTGTATCAGGGCTGACCCTTTGCTCTGACCCTAACTTCCTAACAAGCTGGGATCGACTAAAAGAATTTGACCACACTGTAACGTCTGAGGCACAAACTACAAATTCTAAACAAGTTTATTGGATAGCTGAAGGTTCTTGGCCTCCTAAAAGGGTCAGAGGAACCTATTTTTAGTGCATATAGAGCTCTTGCTACTTATTTATCTAAGAATTATTCCAAATGAATTCAATCATCAGTTGTTGTTGTTGTTTTTTTTTTGCTGTTTACAGGAAAATGTTTGTATTTATGGGAAATGTTTTGAGGAAGCTGCTTTGCACCATCTGTTTTGTCATTCTGCAGGTGAAGAAATGTTTCTTTTGAACAAAGCCTTGTTTATACACAAGCCTTGTTTGGGAAGCTTAATTTCTTGCAACAGCATGTTGAACACAAAGAGTGGAGCAAGAGCACTTAGTCAGACACAATGCTCCGTCTTCTCACTGTGGGTTTGTCCGGTCTGACTGTTACACATGATCCCAGATCAGCAGTCCAGATCTGTGTTCCTCAGGGTACAAACACTGTGACAGTCCCCTGGAGCGGTGCATGAGGTCTGATGATGTGGTTCGTATTTGAGTATGTAGAGTATAAAGTGTACTGTGGTTCAAGGGACAGAAGTCGTACCCTTGAGGTTCACCTTTTCTGTGTCTTTGTCTGATCTAGGATCAGCCTATTCACGTGTCTCTAAAACAGTATAAACCTGTTACTCTTGATTTGACAGGTAGTACGATTATAGTAGCACACGTCGGCATGTGAAATATGAGAGACTGACTCGGTTGTTCAGTCATTCGAGTCACAGATGAATCGCTGTCGCCCTTTAAGACAGAAACTGGGTGAAAGGTCGCTCCGGCTTTAACATATTCATAAGGCAGCAGTCTGACAGGCGGAAGCTGGATCTCGTCCATATCTCTGCTGCTTTCTGTTATTTATACACCATGGAGGCTCGGGAGAAAGAGAACACACAGATTAACCTGTGAATTTGGGCCTGCATTGCTGCTTTGCTTCGTTTACATTCCTGCTTTCCTTTCCTTTTTTTTGTCACTCGGAGGCTGGGTCTCTAAAAATGCAGTGTTTATATAAGCAAGGGTTGGGCACGCTTTACCCCATAGCCTCTTCATCCTCAAGGTGGCAGGAAAACAAAGCTCTTTACACACGTGGGTTTACAGTTTAACCGTCCGGGAAAAACAACCTAACACACCGGGCTGTACTGCGGTTCAGTTCAGAGATACTGTAGAGCCTGTGTTCCCTGAGACGAGACACACTGGGTAGAGCAAATTCAGCAGATAGATAGATAGATAGATAGACAGAATAGATAGATAGATAGATAGATAGATAGATAGATAGATAGATAGATAGATAGATAGATAGATAGATAGATAGACAGAATAGATAGATAGATAGATAGATAGATAGATAGATAGATAGACAGAATAGATAGATAGATAGATAGATAGATAGATAGATAGATAGATAGATAGATAGATAGATAGATAGACAGACAGACAGATAGATAGATAGATAGATAGATAGATAGATAGATAGATAGATAGATAGATAGACAGGCAGATAGACAGCTAGACGGAATAGATAGACAGACAGACAGATAGATAGATAGATAGATAGATAGATAGATAGATAGATAGATAGATAGATAGATAGATAGACAGACAGACAGACAGACAGATAGATAGATAGATAGATAGATAGATAGATAGATAGATAGATAGACAGGCAGATAGACGGAATAGATAGACAGACAGACAGACAGATAGATAGATAGATAGATAGATAGATAGATAGATAGATAGATAGATAGATAGATAGATAGACAGACAGACAGACAGACAGATAGATAGATAGATAGATAGATAGACAGACAGACAGACAGACAGACAGACAGACAGACAGACAGACAGATAGATAGATAGATAGATAGATAGATAGACAGACAGACAGACAGACAGACAGACAGACAGACAGATAGATAGATAGATAGATAGATAGATAGATAGATAGATAGACAGGCAGATAGACAGGCAGATAGACAGCTAGACGGAATAGACAGACAGACAGACAGACAGACAGATAGATAGATAGATAGATAGACAGTAGACAGACAGACAGATAGATAGATAGATAGATAGATAGATAGATAGATAGATAGATAGATAGATAGATAGATAGATAGATAGATAGATAGATAGATAGATAGATCAACAATATCTATATAAAACTAGATAAACAGTTAAGAAAGAAGAAGGTTGTTTACAATGTGCACATTTCATCATCAGAGGGTTTAGAGGTTCCTGATGGTTCCAGGTAAGATTAAGGGATATTATGTAATGAGGATGCTTCCAGGAATGCTTTTTATCTCTTTAGTAGCCGTCTTATAGGTTTAATGCAGCTTTGGAGGCTGGAAAAAAATGAATTTCTGATTAGGAAAAAAAACAAAGAAAGACGGAACAATCTCCTCGACCTCTGAGTTCATCAAAATTCCATAATTTCACATTCAGACAGGTGAACCAGCCAGACCGATGGGGTTTGGATCATCTTTTGTAGATATTTGTAGACATAAAAACCTCAAATCTGTGATGGAATTATTCTATTAGTTTTTCTTTCATGTAGAATGTTCTTGATGAGCACTTTCACTTCTAACCTAGTAATTATCACCAAATTATTATCAAATCAATGTGTTCAGGACTTTTTCCATGACTTAAAATTACACCAATTAATTATCCAATATATAAGTAAAGAGTCATTCACATACAGACATTTACAGTCATATATATCGTGGGAATGTCGGCATGAATGATAACGTTCTACGGAAATTAGGAGAAAAGACGCATCTTCAGTCGTGATTTATTATTTTTTTTTATTAAAACAATGTTGCCTTAAATACAGTGGCTGCTCTCTGATAAATCTTATTTAGCAAAGTCATAATAAAAGACTCAAACAACAGCAAAAAATAAAATAAAATAAAAATCCCTTCTTATTTTGGCCACGATGTTTGCGGAAAGGGTCATAACAAACCACGGAAAATAAAAACTTTTCTGAATAAAAAAGAGGGGCTAACAGACAAATTCAAACAGAGCATCCTGTGCTGTAATGATGATGATGATGATGATGATGATGAAGATGGTGATGCAGCAACCCACGCATGAAGTACAAAACACACACACAATCTGTCCTTCTAAAGAGTGTGTCCTTTGACGTGTGTGTTCCCATTGAGTGTCGACGAGGAAGAGGAGGCAGTGAGGAAGGATCACCTTTACACTGGCAGTGTGCTGACTGTGCGTAGTGTCCAGGGAAAACTTCCGTATTAATAAACTCAAGTGCCTTGTGAATGCACCACACACACGCACACACACACACACACACACACACATATCTAAAACACACAGTTGCAACTGAATGTGTTACAAATATTTTTAAAAAATATGAACACCACATCTGTAAGAATACAAATCTAACCGTCTACACACACGTGTGTGTGTGTGTGTGTGTATGATGTGCTGGTTATGCTGATGTCCTCATTCTGTCCTCACTTTCGCTTCCCTCTCCACCCCTCCGTGCATCACTCATCTATAAATCTGTCCCTTTTTCCTCATCTTTCTTTCTCTCCTTCAGACCTCATTGGCTGTTACAGACAGTGGCTCCGCCCTTTCCGCCGGCCGCTGCCGCTTTCTTCCTCCTCTTGTTGAGCAGCGGGTTGCTGGATGTGTCCAAGTCCTTAATCTTCACCTGGTCGTAGTCCACACGCATGGTGGCAAGAGCACTCGTCATCTCCTCCTGCACGCACACACACACACACACACACACACACACAAGAAAGCATGTCAAACAACTCAAACAATAAAGCAAGAAAAATTTGTCATTATACATCTAAGTAAACCGAATTATGCCTTAAGAAAATTTAAAATGGAAGTCTGGGGTAAAAAAAAGGTGGAGTGTGCTGCCCTCTAGTGGCGGAAAGTGCAAAGTACAACAACACGACGCTTCCATATGCGAGATTGTACAGGATACATTTAAATTACATTGAAATTTATAACAATTTTATTTTTTAAAAAGTATATGGAATTAAATAAATAAATAAATATTTTTTATTTAATTTATTATTAATTGCTATTTTTTTTGTTTCAGTTTTAAGTAACTTTGTGTAGCTTTATTATTATTATTATTATTATTATTATTATCATTATTATTATTATTATTTGTAGAGATGACTTTGATCCAATATCCTTTTTTTGTTTTTAATTTACCCAATCCCATATCCCAGGATGAAACTGGGTGTGAAAAAGATTAATTTTCTTTTTTTCTTTATTTATTTTTTGCAACCGGAAATGTTTACATTTAAAGAGACTTGATTGTATTGTCTTTTTTGGTAGAATATATTTATATTATTTTATTATATTATATATTATTTATTTTTATTATACTTACAATGTAGGAGGTTTATTCTGAAAGCTGTTTCATTCCCTGAATTTTTAAGCGTAATTTTTGTTGTGTGTGTGTGTGTGTGTGTCAGTACCTTCACTTCATCCCACAGCTCTTTCTCCTCAGTGAGGACGCGTGTGGTGTGCAGTGGTGTTGGGGGAACCACCATGGATTGCTAAAAAACACAACAGGAATATACACTGAAAAAGTGTAAAGGCCACAATCCATATATAAGCATCTCACACACACACACACACACACACATACACACACACACACTGCAGACTCACTGTGATCCAGGGATGGTTCATGAACTGTGAGATGGTCATCCTCTCATTAGGGTCAGTCTTCAGCAGCTGGTTAATCAACTGTTTAGCTGGATGAGAACACACACACGCACACACACACACAAGATGTTTGAGACACACACACACACACTCTTTTACGCAGTGGCACACACTAACCCTAACACCGAAAGCTCACACATTTTAAAGACAAAAGCAGAAGTGATACACATTCAATCATTAAACCACAACTGCTGACACATTTACCAGGCATTACTTATATCTCACCCACCCACCCATACCCACCCAACACACACACACACACACACAGCAGCTCACCTTCCTCTGACACCTCAGCCCACTCAGGGTTGGGAAACTCGTACTGGCCCATGCGGATGCGCCGCTTCATGCCGGGGGAAATCGCCTGACCCGTGTTAGAGTAGAACGGTGGGAAGCCACACAACCTTCACACACACACACACACACACACAGAGTACAGAGATTTATCAGCATGTTTTTTTCTACAATGTCAGTTACAGCTAGTTACAGTTGGTAAAAAATAGAATATTTCTCTAATTTTTCATTCACACTCACAGGATGTACATGATCACACCCAGAGACCACATGTCACACGATTTGTCGTATTTCTCAGGTCCGAGAACCTCAGGCGCTAAAAGAGAGAGAGAGAGAGAGAGAGAGAGAGGAAGAGAGACAGAGGAAGAGAGACAGAGGAAGAGAGAGAGAGAGAGAGAGAGACAGAGGAAGAGAGAGAGAGAGAGAGAGAGGAAGAGAGAGAGAGGAAGAGAAAGAGAGAGAGAGAGAGAGAGAGAGGAAGAGAAAGAGAGAGAGAGAGAGAGAGAGAGAGAGAGAGAGAGAGAGAGAGAGAGAGAGAAAATTAATCTTTTTCATCCTGCTTTACAGATTTATTTCATATGTTTAAAATATACACTGGAAATACTGAGTTGACTCTTTGAACTGGCTCTTTCTGGTGAGTCGACTCGTGCATCTAAAGAGTCAACCTAAACATTTCCTTCTACTGAAAATTCAGCAGTATTGTGTATTCGAGATTCTGTGATGCTGTTGATCATATAACAGTGAGACTGAGCTGAATCTCTCAGGCAAATCTGATTAGTGATTCATTCAGAAAAGCAGAACGATTCAGAGTCATGTGGATGTGTAACGCACTGCTTCATACAGACTCAACATTTTCAAAAAAACGATTCGTTTGGGAGCTGCAGGAGTCGACTCTTACAGATCCTAGATCCTTTTTAACACCGACTAGCGAGTTTACGTACCGACGTAGTATGGCGTGTAGCACGGCGTCTGCAGCGGGTTGTGCAGCGTGGTTTCCTTCGCAAAGCCGAAGTCTGTGAGCTTGAGCACGCAGTTGGAGTCTTTGCTGTTGTAGAGCAGGTTCTCCGGCTGCATTTAAAGAGCATCTTCATTATAGTGCTCAGAGTGTTCCACTATTACTTTAACACATACAGGAAGTTTTCTGTTACACACACTATCTCACACACACACACACATTCTTGCTGTGTATCACCTTGATGTCTCTGTGTGCGATGTTCATGTTGTGCAGATACTCGATGGCAGTGCCGATGTCTCGCATGATCTCAGAGCCCTCTACACAAACACACAAGCAGTTAGGACATTTCTAAAGAGTCTAAATTTGTTTGTGTGTATGTGTGTGTGTGTGTGTGTGTTCTGAACCTACCTCTCTCAGTAAAGGCCTGGTCTCCTCTGGCCTGAATCCTACTGAAGAGCTCTCCTCCTTCCATACTGCAACACACACACACACACACACACACAAAATAAACGCAGCATTAATCTCGCTCCTCACAAACAAAAACCAGACAGAAAAATAGTCAGTTGTTTGAAGAATGGGCTTTGTTTACAACATCTAATTATCCAGAACAAGCAACAGTAGGAACGAGAGAGAGAGAGAGAGAGAGAGAGAGAGAAAGAGAGAGGGACAGACAGATAAAAAGAGAGAGAGAGAGAGACAGAGAGAGAGAGAGAGAGAGAGAGAGAGAGAGAGACTTGTGTAAAACATTCCACTGAACAGCTCTGCCAGTTCTGGTGTATTTGTGAGTAAAGTCTGGTTTCCTCTCAGACTTTTTGTGTTAACTGACTGCACTGAGCTTCAGAGTGAGGATCAGAGTGAGGATCAGAATGAGGTTCAGAGTGAGGTTCAGAATGAGGTTCAGAATGAGGTTCAGAGTGAGGTTCAGAATGAGGTTCAGAATGAGGTTCAGAGTGAGGATCAGAGTGAGGTTCAGAGTGAGGTTCAGAGTGAGGTTCAGAATGAGGTTCAGAGTGAGGTTCAGAATGAGGTTCAGAATGAGGTTCAGAGTGAGGATCAGAGTGAGGTTCAGAGTGAGGTTCAGAGTGAGGATCAGAATGAGGTTCAGAGTGAGGTTCAGAATGAGGTTCAGAGTGAGGATCAGAGTGAGGATCAGAATGAGGTTCAGAGTGAGGTTCAGAATGAGGATCAGAATGAGGATCAGAGTGAGGTTCAGAATGAGGTTCAGAGTGAGGTTCAGAGTGAGGTTCAGAATGAGGTTCAGAATGAGGTTCAGAGTGAGGATCAGAGTGAGGTTCAGAGTGAGGTTCAGAGTGAGGATCAGAATGAGGTTCAGAGTGAGGTTCAGAATGAGGTTCAGAGTGAGGATCAGAGTGAGGATCAGAATGAGGTTCAGAGTGAGGTTCAGAATGAGGATCAGAATGAGGATCAGAGTGAGGTTCAGAATGAGGTTCAGAGTGAGGTTCAGAATGAGGTTCAGAGTGAGGTTCAGAGTGAGGTTCAGAGTGAGGTTCAGAATGAGATTCTGAGTGAGGTTCAGGATGAGGATCAGAGTGAGGTTCAGAGTGAGGTTCAGAGTGAGGATCAGAATGAGGTTCAGAGTGAGGATCAGAATGAGGTTCAGAGTGAGGATCAGAATGAGGTTCAGAGTGAGGATCAGAATGAGGTTCAGAGTGAGGTTCAGAATGAGGATCAGAATGAGGTTCAGAGTGAGGTTCAGATTGAGGTTCAGAATGAGGTTCAGAGTGAGGATCAGAGTGAGGTGAAGATACAGCAGGGTTTAATCACGCTGACACAGTGAAAAAAAACTGTAAAGGTGCATTGCAGAATGTATTATGGGTAGCGGGTTCCTGTGTATGTGTGTGTGTGTGTGTGTGTGTGTGTTACTCAGCAGTTCTGACTAACCACACTGCCAAATTCTCACAACTAAAAATGTTCCATGATTCAATTATGCTCTAATTCCAGCCTGTCTTTTCTTTTCTTCTGAATACAATCTCTCATTATTTCTCTCTCTCTCTCTCTCTCTCTCTCTCTCACACACACACACACACACACACACAAACACACACACACATACACACACACAAACACACACACACACACACATTCTCTCTCTCTCTCTCTCTCTGTTTTTTATGAATGGGTTAAGTGGAGATGATTTACAGGAGTCAGTGATCTGGATCTGACTCTGCAGCAGTGGAAAAAGTTGCTGTTTATAGAACACGGAAGTTTCAACACACAGCAAATAAAACACTATTCATTCATTCATTCATTCATTCATTCATTCATAAAAATCCACCTGCTTCACTTACGCTGAAATAAAACAAATCATTCACATTTCCTCAGCTCTCTCTTACACATGAAATGAAACACTTGTCACTATCATGCCACTTTGGGGGAAACACTAAAGTGTGCAACGCTGTGGATCCCCAGACGTGGAACATAAAAAACCACAGACTGGGTGCAGAGAGATATAAGTCATTTCCTGAGATGCGGTGTGTGTGTGTGTGTGTGTGTGGCTCATGGCTTCTCTTGCCCTGATAGACTCATACACACCATCGCACAGAAGAATAGGAGAGCTGGAGCTGGTGCCAGGAAGTTGGAGAAGTGTGACAGAGAGAAACAGAAACAGAAAAGAATGTAAAATTGCACAACTCTGCGGTTCCTTCATGTTCAGTCAACAAACTTTCCGCTTCCTGTTTTCCACACTTCTCCCTCCAGGCACTCCTGTTCACTTCCCCTAATACGTTTATACCTGGATTACCTCACATCAACCTTTCACAAAGTATTTTTGGCTACTAATTAGAGAAAGCAGAAGCCTGATCAATAATCTAGTTATACACCCACCAGGCATTACATTATGACCACCTGCCTAATTTTTGTGTTTTGCTGCCCAAACAGCCCTGACCTGTCATAAACTGTGTATTCTGACACCTTTCTATCAGAACCAGCATTAACTTCTTCAGCAATCTAAGCAACAGTAGCTCATCTGTTGGATCGGATCACACGGGCCAGCCTTCACACACCACATGAATCAATGAGCCTTGGCCATCCATGACCCTGTCTGCAGTTCACCACTGTTCCTTCCTTGGACCACTTTTGATAGATACTGACCACTGCACACGCCACAAGAGCTGCAGTTTTGGGGATGCTCTGATCCATCTAGCCATCACAATTCGTCCCTTCGTCAAACTCAAAGCTCAAATCCTTACGTTTGTCCATGATGTTATGATGTGGTCATAATGTTATGCCTGTTCGGTGTAGCTTAGAAAGATCATGCTATTAATATTTATTGTGTAGGTGTTAAGCGTTTCTGTATTCCTTAAATTATATGAAGTAAACTCCAGGTTGGTTGGTTGGTTAATTCAAAGGGATCACGAGTGCTCATTAACTCTGCGTGTGGAACTGAAATAAATAAGCGATTTTAACCTGGACACTGTAATTAAGTATACACTCAGTATCTCGTCACTAATTATAGGATCCAAAGCCAAGGTTCACATTACCGAGTCTCTCATAGGACGAGAACTTTATTCCAAACAAACCCGACTTTCTGGAGTGCCACATTTCAAGGGAAATGTTTTATAAATAAACATGTTTGCAGTACGTAACAAAAAATACAGATAATTAAGGGGCATTGTGCGTAACATCAACACGAGATAAGATCAACATATTTTGGGAAAAGTCGCTGCTCACTGCTTATGAGAAATGATTGCATTATGTGGAAATGAGCTGATATCGAGCCGTAAATGAGTGGAAGTACAGATACGAATATGATTTATGATTTTTTTTTTTTTAAAGAAAGGGAATCTGATGAGACTAGATCCCAAGGAAAGCTGTTTGTATAATTTCAGCTGACCCTCGGGTCACTGTGGTTTAAGTTTAAGGCTCGTGTTAGGACGTGAATAAAATGTGAATAAGTATCCACAACACAGTAACCCCGCCCTTCTGGAGCACAGCAGTCCATTATGTCCACTCTGGGTCAGTTTCCTTCAGCAGAACGAGCTTTTTCTCTATCATGACATGAATAAACAAGCCCGTCACAGCCATTTCCAGTCAGCCTGAGCAGCTGCTGATGACTGATGACTGGGTAATGCGTTACAAAAGGGCTGAGTGATGCATGCTGGGAAGTGTAGTTGAATCCTCACCATTCCATGATAATGAGCAGGCACTTTTTCCCGTGGTGCATGTTTTCATAGAGGCTCAGGATCCGCACTATGTGCGGCCCGCTGGAGACGCGCCAGTGCAACTCCACCTCGCGGCGCGCTTTCGGGCTGTCGTACAGAATCTGCAAAACACACACACACGAGCAAGAGAAAAAGGTCAGGAGGGAAAATGAGGTGCATTAATGCAGCAGGGTGGTGGGGGTGTTTCGTAAACATGCCCTGATGAGCTCAGCACTCAGGAAACTCAGGGACCAGTGGAAGAGGAACTGAAATAACAACAACACTCAAAATACTAGTAAAGAAAGTGGAAGTAAAAAAAAAAACCTCTGGCTTTCTTTATCATTTAATACATGCATGATGCACTAGACTGGAAGAATGAGTTTATAGCAGTATTTTAAAAAGTCAGTAACCTGAGGGATATTTTTCTTTTATTCTATTTAAAATAAGAAACGTTGATAGATAGTGTACCCAAAAAAACACCCAAAAACCCTCATCATGATACACTTCAGATGCAGATGTGTATTTTCAATGTGAGGAACCACTTTGCTAGCAAGTTCACACTTGATGAGAGATGAGAGAGAGAGAGAGAGAGAGAGAGACAGACAGACAGATAGATAGATAGATAGATAGATAGATAGATAGATAGATAGATAGATAGATAGATAGATAGATAGATAGATAGATAGATAGATAGATAGATAGATAGATAGATAGATAGATAGATAGATGGTCTAAGATACATGGTCTAAGAGTCACCAGCTGTGGCTATAAACACACATTTAATAACACATTAAAATACAGACATATGAATAGTGAATAGAAAAACCCGAGACTGAGCGCTACAACAACACACTAGAGAATGCTACACGACACAACAAACAACACATTACACCATCACGCTGGAATTTCCCTGGACGGTGAAACATCTTACACTTTATTCATTTAGTAGCCGGTTTTATTTTCCAAGCTGAAAGGCTGAGGGTTCTCTGCAGCATCCTGGCACTGCTCCTGTCTGACCTCTGGATGTAATTCTAGCCACATTGTACAGATGTGGAAAAACATTTCCACTGCGCTGGAGGACAGAAGAGAAAACCCCTTTAATCAATGAAGCAACTTTTTCTCACTCATACAGAAGCTTCCCTCAGTGGTATTTATTTTATTTTATTCCCTCAGTGGAATTTAGTTTCGCACTAGAAGCTGGGGGAACTTCCTGGTTAGAGAGGCTTTCTACAACATGCCATGTCAGGTCACACTTGTGTATAAAACCCCAAAGCCCAGGGTAAGTCCGTGTCTCAACAGGGGGCAGCCGGCCTTTAAGACAGAGAGAAAAAAACCCCAGAAAATCTAACAGAGGCGACAAATATATATATATATATATATATATATATACCACAGAAAAGTATTCTCAAATCTGGTCAAACCTCTAAACGGTACATAAAAACACGAAGGAAAGAAGGGAACACAACCTAAAGTATGAACAGAGAGGTGAAGGGTCAGGATATCTTTATATATGACACACACTGCTAAGTGTTAAAGCTGATATCATGATGAGAGGTGAACATGCTGTCATGTAAGGTGTAAGGTACAGTATTTTCATTTATCACTGAAGTATTTTAAGATCCCTCGCTCCCTCTCAGATGTCTCTCTCGGTATGTGACGGAGAGAAGGACGAGCGGAACCCCGGAATAGACACGAGGCTGTGACATTGCACAAGTCTTCCATCAGGTTGTATTTTTAGGAGCAGAGAGAAAATGAATCTGTGTGTGAGTGTAAGGAGAGATGTTAAGAAGGACGGCGCAAGTTTGACACTAATCATACTGTACCAAAGCAATAATTCTGTTCAAAGCACAGGAACGGTTCGAGTCTGATGTGAAGGCCCTCGTTCTAACATGTCTGATCGTTTCCATAGCAACAGGGACTCGTGTAACTGTTGTATGATAAGTTTTCTGCTGTGTAGCAGTCAAAGGTACGTTAAGTGCAACGTCAGGGTTTCTGTCATCTTGAGGATCTCGAGTTCTCAGTAACGTAACAAATTCTTTTCAAAAAGAGTCTTATCAACCTCAAGAGAGAAAAAAAACATAGTACACTTATGTTGCCAAAAGTTTTGGGACACTCCTCCAAATCATTGTGTTCAGATGTCATTCATGTGCATGTAATCTCCACTTCTTTTACGCTCCATTAGGATGCTGGATGAAGCGTGCTGACGTTTGTAAGGTAGAATAAATGAGCATGAGATCATTTACATGGAGAATTGCAAGGATTCTTTTTTCTGAGTTCTGGTCACTGAACAAGAGTTTCACAACAAATTCCAAATTAATTTTAGTAAAACTGCTAAACCACATTATCCTGATAAACCATTATCCTGAAACCTCGGGCAATTTTTCGAATATAAAAATGTAATGAGGATGCTTCTTTAATTTAACACGAATCGCTGATAGCAATTATTTCCACAGTTGCTTTTTTAAAAAATGTAGAACTTATTATTTTAATAAGCTGATCTGTTCAAGCGAGGCCGATTCGTTCGTACCAATAACGGGTTCGAGAAAAGAAAAGAAAAGAAAAGGCAGGGGCGCAGCCCGCTACAAACGATTTGCAAAAAAAGTGACACAATGCTGAATTTTAAACACGATGTTTTCTTCGTTTAAGCTCCACATGACCCAAAGCCACTGCATTACCATAGAGGACTGAGCGATGGGGCTTCATTAAGCATCAGTTCGTCATCTGGTTACGGGCCAAACAAACGAACAAACGAACAGAGAAACAAACAAGCGGCGTTTTGTATCAATTAAAGCTGAAAGCTGTTTGTGTGAGGATGAGGAGCAGAGGCGTTAATTTGCAATGTGGTTTAACCTCCGCCCACGTATACAGGCCGTCTCTGCTGATTGTAATCCATAAACTCTGAGTGTGTGTGTGTGTGTGTGTGTTGCTATTTTGTTTATATCACCAGCAGCTGGAGTGGGTCTAATCTGTCCCTGATGCTTGGTCACTCTTTGTGTTTCGGAAAGTAGTTTCAAGTTCACCTAATGACCTTGAATTTATGACCAAATAATTCTCTGTCTGATTTGTCCATCATTCAGCGAACAAACAACAAACACACACTAGATGATAGATGGAGGTGGGGCTGAAAAAGAAACCGAAAGTTTTTTTTTTTTTCCATTTAATTTTGAGGTTTTATGTACCTACAGCATCTCTGTCTCTCTCTCTCTCTCACACACACACACACACACACACACACACATACTAACACACACATGTCCAAATACCCATGCTCAGCAATCCTACTGTGTGTTAAGCCTCAGATAAGACAAAAGGGATTAATATGTAATGTAAAGTGACACACATGTGTAATGGTGTGTGTGTGTAATAGTGTGTGTGTGTATGTATGTGTGTGTGCACTAATAGGACATGAGGTCATGAGGATTAGAGCTTCTATATCACTAACAAATCCATACTGACTGTCAGTCATCACTTTTTTTAATCCTGTCAGTCCTCTGAGTGTTTGACACTTTCAGTTTCTACAAAAGTGAAAAAAAAATGAACATCTTGTTTATTTCTCCATTCTGCGGGACAAATGACAAATGATATATATCAATATATCAAGCTAATAGTGGTTTAAAGCAAGACATCCAGCTTGCAACGAAGATTATAACCATGATGGAAAGTGTTGAAGAAATCTTTCAGACCTGATCCATATTTCACATAAATAAATAAATAAATAAATTAATTAATTAATTAAATTTAATAAATAAAATAAAAATAAATTACATTAAATAAATAAATAAAAATAAATAAATTAATTAATTAAATAAATAAATGATTAAATGTCTCTTTAATTTCTTTTTTCTTTTACATTATTCACTGTAATATTCACTGTAATATTCTCATATAACAGCTCTGTTCTATAAACAGTCACCACATATCCCACTGTTATCCTGATAAAAGTTCATAAACCTCTCAAAGATTACTTTGACTTTTTTTTTATCCCCAATTACGACATAATCTCACACACTATCATGTTATCAAAGCAAAGATAAAGCACAAAATCTAGACTTTCAAAGAGCTCTATGGACCACAGGCTCAAAATGTCAGCTGTAAAGAGAATATTATTGTTATATTATAATAATTTATTACTGTGTCTGTTGGAGTGTGTTTGTGTTTGTTTTTTAAGTGGCTGAGCGACTACATCTCATTTCGGACTAAAGACTATCCTGTTAAACATTAGCGCTATCCACAGTAACTGTAACGCAACCTCCTACTGTAAGTACAGAAAAATCAGTAAGGTCTAAAATAAAGCCGCCTACTAAAATATGTGCATAAGTAATTTTTTCCACGGGAAAACTTCAGATCTCGTCTCAGTCTTTCACAGGAAATGTTGCCAAATCTGTGATTTTCCCACAGAAATGGCCTCTATTTTAATGAATAGTCACAGTGAGAGTTACACAAGAGTTATTGTGTCACTTACGACTGTCACACTGCATGAGAAACTCGCCGGCTCAGTGGTTAAAGTTCTTGCAAGTATTGACGTGGAGGTCATGCGGTTAAACGTGGCCACCGAACAGGTCCTGAAGCGCTCAGCTCTGAGCCTGAATCAGACTTTACCTCACTGGTTGATGTCTCCTATACAACGGATTTAGCTTCTTGGTTAAATATAGCTGACATTTAGGTGCTGTAAATGCTGTATGTGGTGGTCACCCTGCATTTAGACTCATGAGTCTGGTTTTTATATCGATCGCTCTTCATCACCAAGGCTTGACGACATCATCGACCGCTTGTGTTTTATTACCGTATTTAATTTCCTGACTGCGCAGGTTTAAGCTGAGGAGCGTGATTTAATAGTCTGTGCTGTGGAAAAATGGCCAGGAGATACCCCGATCGATTCTGGCGTCTGTGCGGGGAACATCAGCCTTAATGTGGAAGAAACGGCTTCAGGGTTCGGAACTGATACTAGCGCAAAACAACTGATACCGAACCTTTATCAAGTTCAGATCGCCGTGGAAACAGAAACAGTAAAGGAAATCTCCATGTTGAATATATTTAAATGGAGGAGTCTGTCAGAGATGTGTTGCTTCATTCCTGTGAGAAATTCGCGGTCGTGTGTTGCTCTGATGTCACAGGGGGGTTAAGTTATTGCTAGCACAGTTATAACAGGAGGAAAAAAACGTCAAAAATGAAAGTCGAGAATGATCAGGTTTCACATTTGGCTCCTAAAAGCTTTTTTTCCTGTCTCAGAATGCACCGTAGCTTCAAGACGCTGAGTCATGGCAGCGTCTCGGCTAGTTAGCGATCTGCGAGATGACAAGAGCGACGATTACCACGAAAACGAGGCTTTATAAACTGATGAGAGAGTTTTAGACAGACTAAAAGGCTAAAGTGCCTACGTAGAGATGAAGTCGCATTGCAACACTAGCAGCAGAAGGTCGAATTGAAGCATTGAGGTTAGGTCACCGCTCCACTAATCAAAGTGGAAACAGAATTTTTTAACAAAGCAGAAGTTTTATAAATAAATCTTGTATGGAGTTGCAGATCTCATTGAGTATGTCGATCAGGGAGCGAGAATGAGTAGAGGAGGAAAGTCAAGCTGTAGACGCGAGTGTTTACGATGATAGCATCTGGACGGGGTCAGAGCTCGTATTTAGACGAGTCTCGCAGAAACGGAAAGATTTTGAAGTATGTTGCAGATCACGGTCTTAGCGCCGCTCCCTAAAACAAGCAGAAAAAATTTCCTACGTGAATATATGCGTGAATATATTTCCTGAACGCTTCATAAACCATTTCAACCTTCTGCTTCGTTTTCTTCTCAGAAAACTAGTAGATAAATTTTCTCCTTTGTACCTCAGGAGAAAGGAATGCATCTCTCTCTCTCTCTCTGACACACACACACCCACACACATACACACACCTGTGTTTGCATTAAACTGCAGAGTGTGTGATTTATTAATGGTCTCAGTGAGTCATGCTATAGCCAGCTATGCGTTGTGTGACGCAGGCGTAATCTCCTGCTCTAAATTAAGCTCTCTGTAAAACATTACAGCGCAGCGTAGATAAATAAAAGCTCGGCGCTCACTTCATTAGATCTTCTTATCTGCAGCACCACCAATTGTCTTTACGGTCTCTGTGTCAGAGACTCACAGGACAGAGTACAGATCTGTGTCACATTTTCCTAGCGTTACTCAAACGCTCACCTCAACCTCCGCAGAGTAAACGACAGCAAGATGATATCAGGAAACACACTGTGAATAAATAATTTTTTTAGCTAAACTGATCAGTGGGTGTTTGTTTGCACCCAAGTGAACACAGCTTTGGCCACACAGGACTGCTATTCACTAACAAATTGCTTATTAAAGTTAGCAAGCTGGCTAGCATGAGATTAACAATTTATTTCATACTGTGTAAACTTCTACCTAATGCCCCTAGTGCACAGAGTAACAGTTTATTATATTGTGTAAACTGCTAGGCAGGGGTGTTAGCAAGCTATTTAACGTTAGGCTAAGCATTAAGATTATCTCAATCAATAGCATGCTAGATAAGATAACTGTTTTTCTTCTAGTGTTTGTTTGTTAGCTTACGCTTTCAGACCGACGACAGTGTGATAGATATTTCGGTTTTCACTCAGCCTCAGTTACGAACAATTCACTTTCCATTTAAGTGTAAACATGTTTAGCATCTTAAGAAGTATGGAGAGAAATTGAGCAACACTAAGCATGAATTCTTTCCAAATAAGAACCGAAGGATTTCAAGGAAATCCTTGTTATTCTTGCTATTTATTCAACCTGACATACGGAAGCATGGTCTCGTCATCTCACTGCTATCAGTTTAGAAAAACAGCCAACGCTAACAGGAAGTGATCCTGGGGAAAAACCAGGACTTGTCAGTGATGTACAACACTGGGCAGTTTTACCCTGAAACCCAAGACTCCATTATTCCACTCTACTCTTTACTAAGAGGAAAATAAAACGCAGCCATTTGTTCCTCGTCCAGGAGAAAGAACAAGAAGTGAAGAGTAGCTCTTTCTCCGAATACAAACTTTTAAGAAGGGAAACGTTTGCACTGCGCTGTAAAGGTTTAGGAAGCCTTAAGGGATTTTTTTATTTCCTTTTATTGATGTTTGTGTTTGGTCCGGTATTCCACCTGATATGTTATAAATAAAGTACAAGTTTCACCAAAATTTCCCCCTGAATGTAGTCCAGACTTAGCTTTAAGGGAGAACTGAGCACTGGATGTCATTTCGTTGATAATATTTTAGTAGTTTCAGTTTAATCCAGACGAGTACAAAAAGAGAAACAGACATGTCAAGTCCTGAGTGTTTGTTGATTTTAACAGGTACTGATCAACAACATTAACCTCCAGCATACAACAAAATGGAGCAGGTTTTAGACACTGAACTGCTCTGATCTACTGCACAAGCTGAAATGTGAAAGGCTCAATAAGTCAATATTGTGAATATATAACAACACGCAGAACTTAATTATTATGAAAGGTTCTAAAGGTTAAGGTTAAGATGAAACCTTTGCCCCATTTTCTCAGTCTGTCACGTGAAATGTAAACAGACGCTCGTTAGATTCTGTAGTATGTAATAGTGTTTATGTGTCAGGGAGGATAAAGCTTTATAAATGAATTATAAACGTCAATCAGAGCGATTAAAAGCAGATCTCAGACTATGGGAAAAGAATAGCCGTGACTGGCTAGCGAGCTGGTTGCTAGCTGTTATATTAAGTGCTTACTACAAGAATATAACAGCATACTAGCATTATTAATACTGTATAACATGATTTTGTGCAGTGTGGTAGCGCTTAGTTTAGCTCTTTAACCATCATAGTTTAGCATTTTGTGGTTTATTTCTGGAAACTTCCACCTGGGGCACATAATACTAGGTATAAAAATATATTCTGATGTATTTTTGTGTTTGTATATACCGGCAATAACTCAGCGTATCCCCCCCATGTTTGACCGGCTCTTATCTCTGAATGATAAACCTCAGAGGTCATATTAAAGTGTAAGATATCTGCCCGAGACAAGCTGCCTCTCCGTATTGGCAGACAGTCAGGTCTAGCAAGAGAAATCATCAGCTAAAGTAATTGAATTCGATGAAAATTGTGGCTTCCTTCCAAGCTCTCTTCAGTGGATTGATCGGTGCGTTACGGCCTGCTGCTGCCCCGCACGTTTAATCCGGCTTAATTATCACCTTTTACAGCGACAGGTTTATGTCTGTTTGCTGTGTGATTAAAAGGGAAATTGAGCGATAAACTAGAGTGGATGCAAATGAATAAATCACAGGACACGCTGGAGATAACAAGCAGGTTCGTTCCAGTATCACGGCAACCGGGTTTATATTAAAAAGCCGAGTCGGACGCTCGGATGTGTTTGAAATGAGAAATCAGATGTGATGTGTGTACAGTCTTCAGTCTCTGTGGAGAGTGTGTGTGTGAGGTCATGGTCAGGTCATCACAGCCTTCTATAATGGTTGTCAGATTTGTGATTGGACTCTCCTATTACCCACACTTACATTTCATATGGTATTACAGAAGGGGAAGAAGGATGCTGTTGTAAATCACATCATTTCTGAAAAACGGTGATGGAAACAGTTTTAGAGCAATTGATGCACAGCCGTGAATATAAAAGTCACATGACCTACATGGAAAATAATCTGAAGCTATTTAGGTGTCAGGTATAAAATCTTATAAAAAGTGTAGGAATAATAAATGTCTACAAAGGTGTTATTTAATATGGGACGAAGGGAAAAACGAAACATTTGAGACAAAATATTTAACCATGTCACAGTGGACCACAATGAAAAGCAAAATAAACTAATATACTGAATTTATATCAAACGGTTACTGCAGATGTGCAAGCTAGCTTTTTCACTTTAAGTGCCACATAAAGATTGACCGAAAGTAGGTGACAGTTGAAGGTATGTATTTTAAACACTCTGTGGTCAGACGTCAGGATGTGACGTCGCAGCCGGTTAGTTTCCCCCCAAAGAGGCTGAGGCTTATTCAAAAACAGTTTCCTTTAGTAGTTTTGAGAAGTGGTGACTGTTGTGAGTTCCTCAATCAGGTCTGCTTTACAGGGATGTGCTCCTCTCCTCCAGATCTGATACGTGAAAGAGCCTCCAGAATCAGCGAGTTGTTTCAGTGTAATAGGATGTGATGTTGTACTTTTGGTTTTTGTCCTGCATGAAGGTTTCAATTTACTAAGGATTCATATGTGTGAAAACACAAGCACACTGATAGATGATCGCGTCCCTGTGCATTCAGTCAGTCTGCATTATTTGGGATCTTATGTTGCCTGAGTTTTTCCTCACTGCACATAATTAACGCAGCCAGAAACCACAAAAACAATGTCTGAGGCAGAAAAACACCCACATAAAACTCCATCAATTCATCGGTCAGGAATACAGCGACGGACAAAAGGAAACAAACATTTGCAGAGAAACCATGAAAAAGCCCCCAAGCAGAGAGAATGCAGAGAGGATATGAATACATTATCCAATAATAATTAAATAAATTTTTTTTTTTTCTCTCTTTTTCCTCGTTTTGTTAGACCAGATCTTCTGAACACACTGCATTTCTGCTGCACTACAGCTCTGTGCTTTGGCTGAAGTTTCAGCTCTAGAGTGCTGCACCGGGACCCCCTCGAACCCGCCGTTTTGAGCCAAACCCACGGTATGATTTCTGTATTTTCACCTGCACCGAAGATCAAAACACACCAGGGTTTCGACTGAACCAGACTAAACTATGTGTGAAATCAGAGCCTGATATGTGCACAGCGGTGAGTACAAAAAGACAACCCTCTAAATAAAACCCCTGCACGTGAGAAGCTCTGATCGTTTCATCTTCGACTGATTCACAACTTTTGCCTGTGAGGAATCGAGTGTGAGCAGACGTATGGGAGCCAGTCTGATTCACTGGATGCATCGAAGGCATTTACATCCCCCCTCTTGTTTGAGTCACTGGAACAAACCGATATGAAGCACACACCCTTTTCCCTTACACAGGAGGGCTTTAAACTATCATACCATATCACTACAAGCTCGAAAACTGCTCCCTGATGAAGAGCCGAGTTCAAATGCAGCAGCAGGAAATCAGCTACCACATGTTTCATCACTGCCGGATCCGTTTGGATCAGAACACAATAGCCAGGGGAGGTCTGGATCAGCGGCTTTAATCGCCTGTGAATATACCAGCGGAGTAAAAGCTAATTAAACTCTTAACGATGATGTTGATTTGCTAAGGAGCCCCTTGATGGAGATTGGGAAGTGGTTTGTTTCTTTCCGTAGCCCTGCACTTATCCCTGTCTCTTTTTTTCCCCTTTATTCTTTTCACTAGTTTTCTGTCACAAACAAGATACCTTGGATATATATTTATAAAAATATATCTATATATGTATCTAATTTACTCTGCGATACGAATCTTCGGTTCAGAGTGAGATCATGTTCTGTTGTCAGTGTTCGGGTGGTGCTGTTTCTGTTCAAAATAAAACATAAAACAATAAAAAAGCAGCTGGATGAAGTCGACTGAAATATAATTACTGATGCAACACTAGAGAGAAGAGAGGGGAGAATTTTATCACCATGGGCAAACCTTAGAGTTTAAATGAGGAAAAATATAGACCAGCTACATACTGTAGATCTGCAGATTCGGACCACTGATTTCATTTTTATAAAATTGTCTACAAGCTAGTCATTAACGTGATTATCCAAGTGTTCTTTCCACTTACAGAAACCTCAGTTGAACTTTACACATAATTGTGTTACTACACATTTTTGTCCTGTGTGTGTACTTATTTTCACATGATTTGTTTCCTTCCACATGATGAAGTCTTCACATGCTGCATTCACGTGATATCACGGAGCATAACAAAATACTCTAGAATGCTAAAGAATTATGATATGACGCATATGAAGGCGATCATGTGTGTGTGTGTGTGAAAGGCTGAACATTTCTGTAAGACGGGGCGTTTACTGTTTATTTACTTTTACTCTAATAAAGTGCTTGTATTTATTCTTTTGTGTTATTTTAGGTACAGTTTACAGTATATCATGAGGGGTGTGAGAACCCTTTGTTTTTTTTAGTGATAAAGGTGTCAGGTGTGTGTTATCTCTCTCTGACCTGAACCTGTAACCCTAACCCTCCGTCCTAATTCTACACCATAATTACCACTGTAATGGTTAGCTCTACTCTACATATAAAATACAGCGATATATTTCAGTAATAATCATTATTAATGTAGAAATTTGGGTTTTAGAGACGAACAGCATGCCCTGCTTCACTGTTTCGACTGTTTAATATGCCTCAGGATTACACGTGAATATTGCGGGTGTCTCTCTCTCTCTCCATGACTACTACTATTACACACACACACACACACACACAAACACACACTCTGGCTGCCAGAGCTCTCAGATTTGGATTACAGCTCCTCGGTCATAAAGTCCAGGCTCGCATGGCCTCCCAGTGACGTCTCCCTTTCCACTGCGCAAGCAGCAAGAGTTAGAGGAAACCTGATGAACTTAGATGCATCTCCACAACAACACAAATTCAACACTAAGATTTGTTATTTCTATAAAATTATGACAGTTATTTTGTAACTCTACTCTGATTCAGCAGGAATGCCTTGGTGATTTGGGGTGTAGTCATAGTAACACAAAGGTAGACTTCCAGGAACCCGGAGTCCAGCTGCAGGATCCATGAAGTCATGGATACGTTTTACACACACGCACACGTATGTTGACACCTTTGTCTAAATTTAACCCTATCCTTGTGAGGACTTTGAACTGACGTAAATATTTATTGTAGCTGATTAATTAATAAAGTGCAAATCCCCTAAATCGAACCCAAGCTTTAATGACACAGCTGCAAGATTTCATCTGTTTGAGCTTCTCTTGATAGTTTTCTTTGTGAAGACCAGACAAAAGTCAACATAATTTCAGTATATTATCCTCCAGGAACAAAATGTACAAAGCAGAGGGCCCGTGGAAGGGGCTCACTACGGTGCCAGAATTTTTTTCCCCCTTAATGAATGATAATCTCTGTAAATCTTACGTCTTTGAAAGAAATGCACTGTAAGTTTGCCCAACAGCAGATCCCAGGGCTGTCATTATAGTCAGGAATGTGTGCTTTTGACTGAGAGGGACTGGATTGACGTTTATTATTCTATAAAACTTTTTTTTTTTTTTTTTAGAAATTGTCCTTATACTAAGAGCAATGAGGAAATCCCTGACCCCTGATCCTGCCTGTTACTGAACACCAGGATTCTCTCTCTCACACACACACACACACACACACATGTAAGACAGGTGTGCGCCGGTGCGCTTGTTACCTTCAGAGCGCACTTCTCCCCGGTTTTCTTGTTAAAACACTCCAGCACTTTGCCGTTGATCCCCAGACCGAGGACATGAGTGGAGATCTTGTAGTCGTCCGTCACGGCGTTGCGCTTTATCTCCAGTTTGGGGTATCCAGCAGCAGGGTTCGGGTTAGGCATGGGGAAGTGTATGGATTCGCGCTCCTTCTCCGGCTTGGTCTCTGCGCTTTCACTCCTACTCTCGCTTTCCGTTTCTGATTTCGTCTCTGGCTGCTCGTCTTTGGTTCTTCCATTTTGTAGCATGTTCCGGCTGGAAATGTGAGCGATTCCCAGTCGATGATGATGATGATGATGATGACAGTCCTCCCAGAATAAATCCGGTGTGATTTACAGGCGCGCAACACTCATCCCAAACTACAGCGCGTATAATCTGTACAGACTCGAGGGTGGCTCTGAAAGTGTGTTTCATTAAAATAAAAAAGTTTGTATAGACAGAAAAAAAAAGGTCTCTTGGTCCTACATATAAAAACAGCTCTTACAGTCACCCCTGTGTGAACTCTGAGCCGCAGTACTGCTGTGAGAAAGTCACGGACTTTTTAAAGAGAAAGCTGACCGGCTGCATGCGGGTTCTTCTACGACTCCGTGCCAAACGCGCATGAAGAGCTAAAATAGTGCACTACGGAGTGTACAAACCCTTTTACTTCACATCCTACATAGTGCACTGGGAGTTTGAGATCGGGCTTTTTTTTTCACGCGGTCCTGCCCCTGTGCGTCAGCGTTACAGACTCTTAAAGCGACACTGACCTGCACCCTGGTGCGCTCTGATCACTGGCTTCTACTGCTGCCAAGGTTCGTCTTAAAGCATTTGGGTCGAAGTATTTTCCAGGAATTTTAAAAAACTTTCAATGCTGCATTTGGGACAAGACCAAAAAGTACCAAAAAACACAGTTTGAGGATGTGATGGCAAAACCCTAAACCTGGAAGTGTGGTAAGTCTTCAGTAAAGGCTTGTGATGGCTCTCCCCAAGTCCACACTCCCAAACACACACAATAGCATGGTTAGAGGAGGAAGGAGGAAACTGGAGAACCCAGAGGAAACTAGTAGAACATATGTAAAACATTTCACAGAGCTCAGGGTCGAACAAGCAGCCATAAAAATCTGCATTTACAAAATATACAGTGGAAGTGCGATTTTGTGTTGCACAGACATACGTACAGTCCTTTTTAACAGGAACTGAACAATGGTCACTTTATAATGTAATAAACCAGTAAAAAAAAGAATAGGTATGATTTTGGTGAATATCAGTGAATATTATGACGATAAGCATGGATGTGGAAGACTTTAAACAGTTATAAAGCATCTGTTACCATGGGAAAATAAGCGCTTGAATGGGACATTTATTTTGTTTCAAGTATTTATAAATGAAGTATATTTCATCAAGACACACAGAACGTTCACCGCTAATGGAGCTAGGAAATGTGCTGCCATACACAAACGATTTGTCTGACAAGTTTAAATCATCAAGGAGTTTAAATAGGAAATAGACTTGAGTGCACTTCCTGCCAAGCGAGTTCCTCTTCAGTTTTTTAAACATCGTGTCCTAGAAAGAAAAACAAAAAAAGGGGAGAATGTAGGAAAGAGTGTGTGTGTGTGTGTGTTTTCTCAATAATCTAGTGCACATATCAGTGCCACCCCCTGCTTTATCCAGTGCTTCTGGCTTTGGTTTGTGGGAAGCTCTACTGCGATTACGTAGTTAGTGGAATGACCAGTGGTGGACAGAGTTCCTGATAAAAAGAAATAGAGAGAGGGAGAGAGAGAGAGAAGGAAAAATAAAACAAAGAGGTGAAGGTAAACTTTGTAAAAACTACAAAAACTATCGATTTCAAGAATAAATGTTGCTTCTGAAATGAAGAAATTGCATATTTCGAGCTTGAGTCAACCTGCTGTGGAAAATGATCGTTCTTCCTCCTCATCTAATCTTAAAATGATTGTAAATCTTGTCAAATTAGTAAAGAAGCCTTGTTTCCACACAGAATGTCATCACACTGTTAAAAGAATCCTAAATTTAGTTCCTACCATTAAATTGATCATGACTCTACTATCAGGTTTCAAACTTTTTCCACTGTTCTGAAACAGTATCCAGCTCAAATCCAATCCCACACTCACTCACACACTCACACACACACACACACAAACACACACACAGCTCACCAGCACGTGTAAGCGTTTTGTATATGGGGCAGATGTAGACGCCGGACGGTGGTGGTTTGCGGTTGGGCATGGGCATCATCCAGATCACGGCCATCTCCGTATACAGCTCTTTGGGCCGAGACTCCGTCAGCAGACCAGCGTGTGTGTCCCAGCGCGCCCCTTCCAGGAACAAACCATGAATGTAACACCCTGTCTCAGGCCGCTCGGTCAACTCGGCAGCTGTCTCTGTCATCACCTATGGAGGAAAAAAAAGGATCAGGAGGATCAGGGAGTGAGGAGCAGTGACAACAGGAGGACAAATTTAAGACGTTATGAGCACATAAGGATTGTTTGGAAAATCATGATATGGAAAAATAATAACAGGCAGCATGAATTCATATTTAAACACACAAATACACCTGTTATATTCCCTCTGTGATTTCTGTGATAGATATATGTCATAAGATTGTAGTATAATTTATTACTATGCTATTAACACATAATATTCACAGAGACTCAATATCCTGATAAAAATACAGTTTTGCTGCATTGGGTAATTGACAGTTATGCAAAGTATTCAGCGATATTCAATATAGACATCTGTGGACCCATCAGACTACCATTGCATCTATTAGGGTTTCCTATCCTTGGGTAAAATGGACCCCGAATCAGAAGAAAACATAAAGACAAGTGTTGAATAGATAGGGAGGTGTAGGATTGCTGTGAACCTTAAAGCCGAAGCTGATGCTGTCAATGGAGAGGACATATCGGCGGGCGTAGTTCTGCAGCGTTCCCGTCAGGAAGGCTTGCGGAAAGAAGAAGCCGCTGATCCAGAACACAGCTGGAATCCCGCCGGAGATCCACCGCTTCAAGAAACTGATGCGCTGCAGCAGGTCGGATACCCAGGAGGCCAGTGGCTTTAGAGACGGATACGCCTACGGGAGGAATCACACTCAGCACTAAAACTGGAATAATGATTAACGATTCCAAACTATTTAGAAGGATAATTAGGGGAGTATTAATAGTGCAGTAGGACAAAAAGTAAAGAAAAGTAAATGAGAAGGCTCATGTTAGTGTGACTTGGGTAACCATTACCATAGGCACGGAAACGCAGTCGGCACAACAGACCTTAAAAATGTAAAATTCCATCTATTCAATAAATATTTCAGCATCTCTAAAATCTAATTTATGTGTCTGAGGGAGTCAACGAAAAGGAAAGTGAGACAAAACAAAACAGAGGGAGAAAGGGTGATGAAGAGGTGAAAAGAGGAGGAGGACAGATTCTTGCCTTGGCCTTCCACATTTCTGGAACGGCGTTGATGAACAGACTGTTGGCCATGAGCTCGAGCTCGGATGACATCACCACCAAACCTTTCAAAGCCTTCACCAGATCACTGAGACTCTGCGAGATCACTGTTAACAACTTATTATATCTGAGAGAGAGAGAGAGAGAGAGAGAGAGAGAGAAAATGAGCAATCATGGCAAAGAACTTCAACAATCTCAGGAAAGAAAAAGAATTGAGGGAGAAAGAAAAACAGAGAATAATGGAGAAAATCAACTGAACCAAGGCTGTGTGAAACAGAGAGATTATTGGAAATTGGATTAAATCTCTGTAGACAATGTAAAAAAAAGGAGAAGACTGAGCTCACTGCTAATAATGCCAAATTAGAGAAATCTGACAAAAGAGAGCCCACAGAAGTGACTAACAATCGGAGAAAGACAGACTGACTAGACCATATAAATAGATTATTCCTTTAAAAGGATAAATATCTAGTGAAAAGACAAAACACTTGACGAAAAGACGAAACACTTGAGCTCTAAATAACGAGCTATAGGTACAGACATTTCCTGTTCCTGACGTGTGTATGTTGTGAGTATGGACCTTATATGCACCTTATAACTTCCTGAATCAGTACAGTGTTCATAGACTCCTCATACATCACTGGGTACTTGATAACTACTTCCTGAATGTCGATGGGGTTGGGGATCTTCTGCTCAATCCCTGTCACGATCTCCTCGACTATCTGAGGGAGAGAAAGAGTTTTACCATCACATAGCTGACACACTGTCTGTAAATGAGTTCACATCCTTTGGTTGAGGAGCTAAAGGCGACTCTAAGGGTGACTCAGCACCTCCTCTCTGGCTTTGCCACCGCTGGAGGCAACTCTGGGCTGCAGCTGGAGTACAGCACCCAACAGGGCAAAGGTCTCGTTCTGGGCAAAGCTGATGTTGGCGTTGTCGTGCAGGCCGAAGATTTCCGGCGTGTCATTGATTGGCAGGCTGCGGATATACGACAGATAGTCCTGCAAATAATATATTACAGTATCAGGACATATATGCATGGTGGGTGAAGAAAACCCTCTGACACTCTCTACTACTGTACATACAGATCTGAAAACTCCAGGTGTCTCTTTTGCATATAAATCATTCTAGCATTTTACATCACGTTAAACTAAATCCATATTTAAAGATTTCTTTTCAAGTGCAGTGCTGGTTAAGTGACTGGACTGATGCCCATCTCACTATGGCACATACTGTAGCTGCAAACAACTCGAAAGTGTGATGTTCGCTGTGGAGGAAATCACACTTATCTCACGAGATTTTAGACTGCTATAGAATCAGACTTTTTTTATTACTAATGTTTGTTAAAATGGCTCCTTAACTAACATGATCTTTGCAGCATTTAAGCCAAGACAAGATTAGAAAGTAAATTCTGGTTTCGTTTATATCCGCTTTCTTAAAGTAGAGGTCCAAAACCAGATGTTTTGCCACAAATACATGACACAAATGAGCAAGAAAACAGTTTTCATTGAGATGTACTGCATATCTTAGTGAATGCAGCCTGGAAATATTTACATATATAGTAGAAATGAGTGCACTGTGCTGTTTGTGTGTGTGTGAGAGGTAATGTGAGTAAGCTGCACATCTGGCAAGTGAATAGATGTAACGTAAACCTTGATGTTCAGGTCTGTACTGATCTGGCAGTACTCTCCTGAGGGTGAGTAGACGTGTTCAGGGTTCAGCACAGCGGGACAGTAGAAGTCCTCCAACACGTTCATTACGCAGCGGCGATCCCAGTCGTCTGTCACACGACCACCGTAGTTAATCTCCCCAGCTGTGTACTTCAGAACCTAGACACAGAGAGATAATGTGACAAAGATAAATTATTCGGACATGCGTGTATTCTTTAAGCTCTGAAGCTCATGTTATGCTCATTTGACTTTCTACCCTGATACAGGAGCTTTATCTTTCTATTTCAAGACATTATAAGGAAGGCAGAGGATGTGTGAGAAGTGGTTGAGAGTGGTCGAGTTTCTGCAAAAGCACAACCGTCTCGTCCTTCTGGTCGACAGCTAAGCAGCGTCTCTGTTCTGTTTTCTCTCACAGATACACACAAAATACAAACAGTCCTGTGTCTAAGCTGTGATGTGTCAAAATGTGGAAGAAAGGTAAAAAAAGGAAGGAGTGTTTTCTCTTCTTTTCCCCCTGAAAGGGGGCATGTTGGAAAACAGGCATTGCGTTTTTGCTTGATTACTTCTCAGAAATATTTTTCATGGCCAGGAAGCTTTAAGAAAGGAGATGCTTCTCTTACCGCTTCAATACAGTGACAGTTCATTTGAAAAAATAAATGAAAGTAGGCTCAGCTGTGTGTCCTGGTACGTCTGGTGAATAAATCAGTTGTGTTTCGGTGGAACAGGAAAGAAAACGAATAAGGGATGAAACAAGAGGTATGCTGGAGAATGTTGTTCTGTGGATTTGATAACGCAGCATGTTTATCTGTAAGTGTGTGTGTGTGTGTGTTTTTGTGTGTTTGTGTGTGTGTACACATGTGCTTGCCTTGTAAGGAATGTCCTGGTATTCATCAAGGAACATTTTGAGTTGGCTGATGCAGATGCGCAGGTCTCCGTCCGTGAACTCATACGGAATGTTGAAACCCAGTGGACCAAATTTCCGGCGTTCAATGGCGTTTCCGTGGAACAGACAGAGAGACAACAACAGAGACTTGAACTCTGCAGTCTAAGAGACAGATAAAGAGAGAGAGAGGAGAATGAAAGAAAGAAAAAAGTTCAGTTTGTGTGTGTGAATGTCTGTGTGTGGGTTTGTACCTTGGAGCAGGAGTTGAGGAAGTCATCACTCAGGCTCAGGTAGGTCTTTAGTAGGTTGGCCTTGATGCCTCGTGGAGGCTCGATGGTCATCTTGGAGCTGTTTTGAAGGATGGAGACTGGGAATTTGTTGCTGGGCAAACTAGTAAGCCATAGACGGAAGTCCCGATGGACCTAAGACACACACACACACAAACCCACACACAGGCGCCCACATGCACAGACCGAAAAGCACAAAGTGGTTGCTTTTAGTGTTGCTCCAATTAAACAAATGTCCAGTTATTAAGATAATTACCTAATTAACTAAACACTACACACATAGTGTCTCAGCAAATTTCCTACTCACACGTGCAGCACGTGTCCAGTGTATATTTGTGCACACGTGTGTGTTGGGAGTAGCTAACCTTCTCAGGGTTGATGTTCTCGATGAGTCGCTCCAGAGTGGGCATCCAGCTGGGTGCCAGGTGGCAATTCTGGAAAAATACCCACTGTCCTTTGTCCATTGCGCTGTGCATCATCTCTTCAGCCCAGGGACCCTGACGCACACACATGCGCGCACACACACACACATGGGGAGATTACATTAACAACAAGCAAATCTGCCTCGAACAAGCAATCCAGCCTCAACCCACAGCCTCTAAAACAATCAGCCAACATTATCAGCAAAATCTAAACACACGTTCAAGGTTCAAGCAAAGCATTCAGCTCAGAACATCTGTGCTCTGTCACTGCTTTTGATCTTCCTCTAGCAGAGATGAATAGTTAAGACTGCTGCTTCCTTTCTGAGAAATTCCAGTCAGCGAAGACGAGGCCAAGATGCCGAAGCTTGAGAAGAAATTACACATTCGCAGATCACCACAATGACACGATGCTGAAATAAGACTAAGTCATGAAAACATGCTGCCCAGACAAAACAATTACAGACAGGATGAAAAGCAGTCTCACACAGCCAAAACAGTCGAAAAGCTTAAAATTAGGAACATCCTGAGACGCCTGTCTACAGCATCGAACAACCAGACGAGGGGAAAGAAACATGAGAAAAGGTCAATCCAGGGCTGTGAGATTACAATCAGCTTTTAAAACACTTTTGGCTCCCTTCAAAAGACCTAAAAGCAACAATTATTTTAACGTTAATATCATGTTTATAAACTCTATATAAATATACTCTAACAATACAGAGTAAGCCATCTATAATACTGGCTGCATAAGGAATCTTTACAGACTACGAAACAAAGGCATAAGGTCTAATAAGGTATTAACTCAACACTTGTGTTAGAATGAGACGCAGTATATAAGCGTCACTGCTAGTAAGTCTCTAGAATGTTCTCTCCCATTCACACTGGCTCATTTGGCTTGTCTGTTTTCATCACTAGACAATGTATCTATGTGTTGAGGAATGCTGACTGACCTGAATCATCAAATTTATTCAGATGTGAAAAGTGAAACCTGATGCCATATTAGCAGTATGAGAAGTCTCATACGTATGGGTGTGACTTCAGGCTTTTCCCTTTCATTCTGAGACCTTCACTAGGAACTGAATGTACCACTCATTGTCCTGAGCTGGTTAGGAATGTAGCAGCTCTTTAGTAAGTGACCTACAGGCTAGAAACTGATACTGGCATTCAGTACAGTCCCATCGTTAGCGACACAGTGGAGAGAAATGCTTCAATATATCACTGCTTTGTAAAAAAAAAAAAAAAAAAAAGGCTTTTACAAAGGCATTTCCTGTCATGTCAATACTAGGATCATTCTCAAAAAATTGTAATTTTTGCTATAAACTAAATTTCAGAAGGTTTCATAATCTGGAGTAGACGTATCACACCACCGGATACCTGAAAAATAAAAGATTTCTCATTTTTTTAGTTCTAACCTGGCCCTGGCCCAGTGAGATGGCGCTCATTTTCTTGGAGAACTTCATGACATCAGCAAACTTGTAGAGGTCAGCTGCGGGGTCAGTGCCGGGTGAGAGCACAAAGATAAGCGGAGTGGAAGGGGAGGACTCCTTAAAGACCGCAGATAGGTCAGATGTCTAAGAGAGACAGACAGGAAGGCAATATGTGATGTGTATAGTAGTCTAAAACAAAGAAAAAAATTGTTTGGGGTTTTTTTTAATACATATTCCAGATTTATCAGATTGGCCAAGACATGTTTGGGGTCTGATGTAATTTCACACTAGATATATAGATTAAAAGTCCTCACCCACACGTCTATGCTCAAATGGTTGTATACTTGTTTAAACGGAAACTATATTATTTTTAGTAATACTGCAAGAATACTTCTTTAACATGATGCATCACTGCTACAAAAGACCAGACCAGATTGTGCTAATAATCTGACTGCTGCAGTAACGTTACAGCATTCAGCTACACAGCCGTTTTTAACAGAAAAACCTCTGGGTGAAATCAACTTCCATCCCTTATAATATTATATATTATTAGCATCGTAGTTCCAGTGCAAAAATAAAGAAGCAGATTTTCCAACACCTGACAATCTTCAGTCTTCAGGATTTAAAGAAACAGAGCTCTGCTAACCTAGTAGTTTAGTGGTGATTATCAAAAGTCCATATATCATTAACCTGAGGCTCGATGAAGCGCTGACCCAGCTGTGCTGATACGAAGTCCTGCAGGCCGCGCGTGAGGCAGTCTACACGCAGACAGCGCAGCACTAAGAGTCGCTGAAAACCGTCCAGCTTACTCTCCCACTCGGCCGGGAGAGACTCTCTGTATATGGAACAATAAAAGAATACACATAGAGTACAAACACAGAGCCCTTGATAAAGCTGGCCTATATATATGCATGATGGTCAACTTTTGGCTCTATAGATATATCTGCCTCTTTCAGGCTTGCCTATACCCGTGTGTTCTGTATGTACGTATCTGTTTGTGTTTGTGTGAGAGGATACCGGTGTGGCTGGCTGCTGTCAAAGATCCTCCGGTATTCAGGCTCATGACTTGAGAAGGTGCGAGCCAGGCCTGTAAAGTTAGGCAGAGCACTGAGTGCCAGGATGTCCTGCCAGGCCCGCTCTGATAGCCAGGCGGGTGACGGGTTAGGAAGCTGCTGCAGACTTGTGCCTCCTGACAACATGTACTGCCACTCAGCCTGGACATTAAAATGGAGGTCAACCATTTTCATACATCATGTATGTAATGATTGTATAATTGATAGAAAATTAATAGCAGCTGAGACCACAGCACAGTGGGAAAAAAAAAACACAGAAAGGGAGATTTTTGTTAATTTTTCTTTTCTTCTCACCATATCAATATGATTTTGGTTCATCATGATGCGGGCGCACAGCAAGAAGGCGAACATGAGCTTGTGCTTCTCGAACAGGCTGCGGCACACGTTGCTGTAGAGGCTAAAGGTGAAGTACTCGTTAATGTTGATGATGCGCTTCTCCAGTGTGTCTAAGAAAAGACAGAGAGCCACGTGAAGACAGATGATAGCAATGGAGTCACTTTTATGATATTAATATGAGCATAAAAATGACCACATTAGTAGACAAAACAAATAAACTAATATTAACAATGACGTCGCACGTATCAGCTGAGGACCGAGACATTTTTAGATGATGTTTAGAGAACATGTAGTCAAGGCACTGATAAATGATGTGGAATAAAGGTGACAAGGTGCTAGTGTGTGCTCTTGGAATGAACTGATGATGAGGTTCATATACTCTGTGAAAAACGAGAACTAATAAATGTGTAATAGCACGCTTTTGTGTACACAAATTATTAACAATATAGTACCTTTATGTTTACATATCAACATTATACACAGTTATACAAAATATGACAGACCTTCTATTGTGCCAGCCGCTGGAATGATAAGAATATGTTTATTTTTAACAACCAAGAACATGGCTTGTGATTGTGGTTTGTAAAGATAGTGCACACTTTCTCCTTGAGGACAAACTCTTTCATTTATGATCAAATTGTTCTGCTGTACTGTTTGTGGATGTTTTTTTCTGTTCTTTCCTTCTACATTCTCAGTACTGTTTGTCTTTATTCTTCTCCACCTGTATACTGTAATGATTTATCATCTCACTATCCCATGTGACCAGAAGAGGACATGTTCCCTTTTGATTCTGCTTCCTCTCAAGGTTTGTCTTCACAGAAAGTTTTTGCTCTGGCTTCACTATTAGGGCTTGTAATCTATTGTTGAATGCACTAGCGCTATACAGAAGAAGCTACACGAACAGAAACATGAGTTCAGTATGACTACATCATTGTATTTCTCAGGCATCTGAATAAAAGGTCTTTATAAAAACTTTTCTTTATAGATCCTTTTTTTTATCAGCACTATTAGAGATGATGGAGATGGTGTTTAGTGTCCATCTGCTCTACCTGCACGCTCGGAGTTAGCAATGCCCGCCATAAAGATGCCTAGAAACCACTCTAGGGAGTACTGATACATGGGATCCACGTTGGATAGGTCGGACACGCAGAAGAAGAGGATCTGGGCACGTATGGCCACAGGGACGTACTGCAGACGTGTGGCGTCGATGTCTCGCTCTGTCTTCTCCGCCGCCATCACTTTGGCCTGCCACAGTCCAGCATCATGGTAATAATATTAATAAACAGTTAATAAATCTCTATTAAAGGTACAGTCTTATGATCAAAGTAGCTGAATCCTACAACAAAAATGGCAGTGCATAAAACATGTTATGGTATTGTATCTCTTTCTCAGATTTCAGGAGCTCTAAAGAATTGAAGGTGCCATTTGTAATGTTGAAAAATGCCCCTATAATAATCAGATAATTTCAAAGATACTTAAAAGATATATAATTTGCAATGCAATGTGTCTAGTTCATCTTCCAGTTATTGCTCCTTTTCCCTAAAAGCAACCCTTGTAGCATGCATGTTTTTAAGAGAAAGGTTTGAGAAAGGTTTTCCTTAACTTTAGTCAGGTTCTCGTGTAGTTTGCTGACAAACCTGTATCTCTCCAGCTTTGACCTTGGAGGCTCCAAGCACCCGTATGAGCTCCTCATCATCGACAGGGTTACCCTCAAATGTGCTGAGCCTGTGCAGGATCTGGTTCTCAATCTCCTGCAGCTCCTGCTTCATGCGTGCATTACTCACAATCAGCTGATTCTTGGCCTCCTCCAGGTCAGGCCTCTCCTCAGCCACCACCCGACCCAGCAGCTGGTCCTGCAAGCCGCTGCACAGTGTACGTGCTGCTTACTACAAAACTTCAATTTCTATCCAATTAATGATTTAACCACAAACACAAGAAATGAAATTCTTGCAAACACTGCTGTACCTTGGGGAGAGTGTGAAGTTGATGAGGGTGACTTTGGTGGAGATCTCAGGAGAATAGTGTGGATTGGGAAGCTTAGTGGTGATGTACATCTTGAAGTCATCGTGGTAAGGAATAACAGTGTCACCTAACTTCAGTACTGTACTGCCCTGCTGCTTAAATGTCTGAGCACACACACACATACACACACACACACACACACACACACATACACACACACACACACACACACACACACACATACACACACACACACACACACACAAACAGTTCCAGAAACAAAAAAAATAATGTAACACTTACACATCATGTTACGCACGTGTGTTACCTGTCGCAACAGAACAGGGTCCAGTGCAGGGTCCAGCTCCTCTCCCACGTTCTCCAGCAGACAGGGCTTCCCGAACCGAATGGCATTCTCCAAGCTGCGCAGGAAGTCCCGGTCACTCAGCTTCATCACTTCCAGTCCATTTTCACGTTCCTAAATGAAAACAATGGGTAAAAGTCAGAGAATCATGACACTTTACAAGCATGGAACAAAAATATCAGCCCAGACACACAGGTAGAGTTTCATGAAACAGATTTGCGCTGTAAATAGTCTGCTATGTATTTAACATGGAGGTTGTGTGTTGTTTTGTAAATGTTTCTTAGCTCTTACCATTGTCTTTATCCACTTGTTGGCCTGGCCCTGAGGGTCGATGAACAGAGACCAGCGTTGAGAGTATTGACTGATCACTCCATTTTCCACAGAGAGGTTGTCTTTTGGCAAACCGGCAATCTACACACACACACACACACACACACATACACACAGACACAGAAGCAAAAACATACAAACAAAACACAGTGTTTATTAATTGCTTAATTCTAAGTTACATAATGGACAGGGTTTAGCACAAATTTGGAGTAAAAAGTCTTAGATTTTCAGTTTCAGTCTGATCAGATATGTTAACTTCCAGCAAAAATATCAAGTGTGTGTGTGAAGGTAAATGTAGGTAGGTGTGGTGGTGACCTGCCAGGAGCGGATTCTGACTTTGTCCCCGAGTGTGTTAATGAGACTTGGCTCAGATGTGTGAGGGACCTGCTGTTCTTTAAAACCACGCAGCCACTCTTCAAACATGGAGGCTCGATACTCGCCCTGGAAAACCCGCACATACACACACAATGCTAAATGCTCTATAAAAACTCAGCTGCATGCACACAATCTTATGCAACCACATGACATGCTATAGATACACTTAACACACAAAATCCCTCAGTCAAAATGAGTACAATACAACACAGAGTGAACACTCTGACATACTCATATATACATTACGTTAACGTGTGTTAACACAGAACATGCGCATGCTCACAGTGAAAGGTCCGAGGTACGCTACATATCCTGCAGCCAGCAGCACATCACCAGCTACATTTTCCACAAGATAATCCAAATGTTGCACTGTTTCACTCCAGCGCACCTTCTCATCAGCAAGCCCACCAATCAGCTACAACACACACATACACACACATGGTTTTAACATGTAAATGATGAACACAGGGATAAACATAAAAATGTCCATGTGTGTTGTTATTTATAAAGATTTTCCCTGCTCACTTTGTCTGCACGAATCAGTCTGCTTTCACACAGCTGGCACTTGCTGTCCAGCTCATCACGTTTGGCTAGACACTCTTGATATTTAGCCTGCAGCGCTGCAATGCCCTCCTCTACTGCCTCAAGCTTTTCTTTGGCTTCCTTCAGAATATTCTGGGTTATTTCCAAGTCCTCCTGGGCCCCAGCAAGGGCTTGCTGCTCACACATAAGCCACAATTAATTAGAGATATAATCAGGGTAGTAGAATTTACAGGTTGTATATTGGTGGATGTAGGACTTATTTATGAACAACAGGGGGCAGCAGTGTGGTGCAAGTTCTCACCCTTATGGGCTCCACGGTTTTGGCCACGAAATGGTACCCATGCATAGCGCGCACCCACAGGCAGATAGATGTGCAGGCTCTGGACACTTTAGCTATGGAGGCTGGGTGGAATTCCTCGTTGTCTATGTAAGGCTGCAGCATTTTGATCACTGCATCCGGGATATTGTCCTGAGGAAAATGCAAAAAGGAATATGATAAATAAATTTTCTGTAATGGTACACAGTGCACAATATCACAGTATACACCTATACAGGCAAGCTCACAAGATACACAAATATCAGATTGATTAACTAGTCAGACCAACTAGTCTGCAGCATGGAAGCATGCTGGAATGTTGGCATGAGATGGCTTTAGTTTTCTCATTAAACATTTAATCATACAAATGTGTATAATATATATTAAATATAAAGGAAACTATGATCAAAGCACTAGACCAGTTACAATACATCACTGCTAATGGAGTTAAGACCCTTGTTTAACCTCTAAGCACTTTTATGCATCAATCTGGATAAGGGCATCTGCCAAATGCTGTAAATGTAAATGTTGTTTAAAGTCCCAATTGTTGCTCATCACCAGTACTGGAATATGAATTTAGTCATAATAAGTAGTGCAGGGGAAAAATAATAATTTTGAGAAAATACATATAAAAAAATTCAGTGAGTGTGTGGCTGTATGTGTAACCTTGTCAAACTTCATAAGACTCTCTAAGAATTTTCCAGGATCCTGCAGAAGTCCTTTCCCAGGCTCCCAGTAATCATCCACCTTGCTCCCTGGCTTCTCTCCAGCTACTTTTTTGGGTCTGATGCCCTTCAGAATGCACACTGCCTCAATAACCAGCTTCACTCCCTGAGGAGGCCTCTGCATCGCCCTCACCTGGACAACACAACACATTTCAAATGACAAAAAGATTCAACTGTAATCTGAGGTCTTTGGAAGTATTGAGCATCACCTCAGTCACGTCGTTCTTGTTGAGAGACTTGAGGCTGGCTAGGGCATCATCCAGCGCAGGCAGAGCTTTATCAAGGTTTTTCTGAGCGTCTGCAGCATATGCACTTGCTATACTGGCCTTCTCGGATGCTTTGGCCTCCTCGGCCTGCACGGACACACGGGTCTCCTCTGCAACCAGTGTGTCTTTCTACATGTACACACATATAGTGACAGACCACTGACAATAAGAAGTCAGTTTTTACTTTCATTATATGATGATGATGATGCTTGATATAACTTGCCTCGATTTTCTCCATAGTGACGACAGTGTCTCTGGCTGCTTCTTCCAGGAGAGGCCTCATTGTTTCCAGCTCCTCCTGCATCTTACTCACATCCTCGGCTGTGCTCAAGAGCTGCAACACAAAGACACACACACATTGGATTCAGAAGACTAAGACAGATTCAAACAAATCTTTTCCATGTTGCGGTCACCTTGTCCAGACCCCCCTTCATGCGCTGACGAGCACTATGCAGTTCCTGCTTCTTTCGTCCAATCAAGGCTGAGAAAATACTGAGCAGCTCCAGGTAGCTCTTGGGTGTGACGTAGTTATAGCGTGAGAGTTCAGCACGGTACTGTTCACATTTGAGAGCTACCATCTGGTGGATCTCTACGCACATTGCCGTCTAAAAACACAGTGTAGAGTATGTTTTGGATGGTATATTTTTTTTATAAGCAGCACACATACAGACAATGAAACACAGATTTTCTCTCACCATGCCTCTCAGGGCAGCAGGACTAGCCTCCAGTTCTGGTAGCTCATTGAGGAAGGAAGTTGCTACAGAATGCAAGGCCTCCTGTGGCCAGGCGCTGAACCAGTCAATAGTACAGCATGTGACGAGAGAGGGGAACTGCCTGAGTCTGGCGCGGAACACCTCACCTATCGGGCTTGGAGTGGGGAGACAGACGTATTTCAGAATCATTCCCACAAGAGAGACTGGACAGTCCTTACTAGATTTCTTTAAAGGAACATACAATGCCAGGACTAAAACTAATGAATTCTCTCCCTGAAGTTGTGTAGCCATTGCTTGGGGATGTGGTTAGTGGTTAAGGTGTTGAACTACTAATCAGAAGACTGTGAGTTTGAATCCCAGGTCCACTAAGCTGCCAGTGCTGGGCCCTTGAGCAAGGCCCTTAACCCTCAGTTAAATAAATTGTAAGTCACTCTGGATGAGGGTGAATGCCAGAAATGTAAATGATCTTTACTATATAAATAAAATACACTGAGATAATTAAGTACTCCTAGATTCATTATAGTGTGTGAATTTCTTTGTAGCCTCCACATGAGGATGGAACAGTAAAGAATGTGTTATGAACAGGCACAACCTCATGCACAGCACGGTGTGGATGTTGCTGCGGACTCTCCTGACATAAGCGGCCATGAGGTTGGCCTTGGTGGGCTGCATGCCGAGATCCTGCACCACAGGCTTCATGGCTGTCATGATCCTTTCCTGCTCATCTCCGTTGTACAGGTTTGGCACGTCGCCCGAGTTCAGGATGTTATTAATGTCCTCCAGGAAGGACTCGTTCTTAATCTGAAAAGCAGCAGGCAAGAGTGAGTCTATGTGAGTGTTTTCAGTGCTCTGGATAAGACCAAGAGGATGTGAAGAGGATGGAAATAATTTCACCATGCCATTGTTTAGATTATTCTTATCCAGTTTAACTTTGATCTATACCTGGGTGTCGACAAAGAGGAAGGTGATCTGAACGTTCTTGAGCCCGGCCTTCATCATGATATTCTTAATATCCTCCCTCCACTCTGACACACCATAATTCTTTGACAGTTCGATCTGGAAGCACTCGTATTCAGATCTTATAACACAGCAGGACACAACAACGTCACAAAAAATATTTAGTGCATCCCACCTACTGACAATTCTGTAATAGCCATCTAGCATATTTTGTTGACTGGACTGGAAATTTCAAGATAAATATTCAGTAACTGGTAACCCTAGTAACCACTGGGAGCCACAAGCATTTGGTTCTGAGTAATTTAGTTTTCAACTCTAAAAAGAACCACAGTTTATTAGAAGTGCAGGTCTCTAATGCAGTGTCACGAGCCTTTCTCTTCTATGTGGGCCGTGTAAGAGCAGATGCTAATTTGCAGCGTGTGTGTACTCAACATGTGGCAAATGATGATGAGGAAACTCTAACAGTGTACATCAGAACTTTAACCTTTAATGTCCAACATGTGTGACCACATTATTAGGTCCTCTGCTGTTTAATAAGAGCTGCTTCATATTATCTGTGACCGGTAATAACGTTAATTGGCTAAAATATCCCATGCATGGCTTCTTTGTACCCACCATAATGATTACTTGTGGAATCCTGCACATGTACTCAGTGCTTAGATATAGAACTATAATGACTTTTTAATGACTGCTTGTGTATTCAGAATGCTGCTGCTTTGAAATGTACATGTTTGAAGTACTTTTTGTGCAGAAGCTCAACGGTAACAATCTACATGTGTGTTCTAAGCCTGACTTATTAAACACAGCATTTATAGCTTTGCAGTAGTATAGAATGCCTTTTTTCCCAGTCTGTACTTTTTATTTGTCTGAATATTGGACATGCTCGATTTAAGTCCTAAATAAACAAATGATTACTAAACTGAGAAAATGCTAAATGGTGCACTGTAAAAGCCAAACATTTTCACATTTTCATTCTCACTTTCCAGTAAGTACAGAGAGTGATGCTGTGCATAGCAATAAAAACGTATTCATTTGTTGGAATGATTGAATTAGATAGACCTCATACAGTGTGCGTCGTCTCTTACATGTGCGAGGCGAGTTTGGTGAGGGACTGGCGCCCGCTGCCGCCCAATCCCAGCAGAAGGGCGTTTCCCAGCGGTTGGCGGAGAATGCGGGAGATGCGGCACACATGCTGGATGGCGTCCATAAAGAGAACTAGCTTCATCTTTGTGGTGCTGATCTGGTTGTAGTCATCCATGTACTCCTCCATCACCCGGGCCAGCTGAAGACAAGGCAAGGGATGTAGAAAGAAAGAGAAAGAATAAATAAAGAGAAATAAATGAATTAAAAACTAAAGATATCTTAAGAAAAACACATGCCATATAAGTATCTTTAATTTTATAAACATGACTTTATACATGTCACCTGCAGAACTTAAGCCGATTAAGTGTTTAGTTCTACTATTTTTAAAATACTTGTATGAGAATTTTATTCTGAGATAACATAGCTAAAACAGATAGAGTCCTACCTTCTCCCTGTCCTCAATGAGCTGGTACACTTTGTTATCAGTACCAGGGATCATGAAGTCTCCAAAGAGGACCGGCTGGCATGGCACCACCTCCTGGAAGCTGCAGCCGAACTCCTCAGTGCACTCCTGGAGTAGCTTATCGAACCAGTCCCTATCCTCTGAACTCACAAGTCTGTCTTGGAACACACGGCAGCTCTCGTGGTACCACAGCCGCAGTAGCTGGACCTTGTCCTGGGGAAAGTCAGACGGGCTTTTTAACCTTGGAATACATTGAAATGGCTACAAGACGTCCTCTCGTTCAAGCACTCCCATATATAACATGTCATATCAGTTGAGATGCTCCCTAAATACTGTTCCTCTACCTGTATCTTTCCAGCATCAGCCATGAGCACACCCTGGAAGACCTTGGACAGGTCACGCAGGTTGAAAGTGTAGTGTGATTTTGCTGGAGTGGGCAGAAGGCAGGAGGTGATGGTGGAGTAAACCTTAATAGTGGCACCCACGAGGGTCTCATTCAGCGCAGTCAGCTCGGGAACCTTTTCTGAAGAAAGCAGATGTAAGGCAGGGTTCAGAAATGCACTCTCCATTAACTGCTAAGTTTAATCTATTACCTCTATAAAGTAGTATATATCAGGTATTATACACCGATCAGACATAACATTATGACCACCTGCCTAATATAGTGTTGGTCTCCCTTTTGCTGCCAAAACAGACACTGACACCTTTCTATCAGAACCAGCATTAAGTATCATCTGTTGGATCAGACCGCACAGTCCAGCCTTCACTCCTCACATGCAACAATGAGCCTTGACCGCCCATGACCCTGTCCCCGGTTCACCGCTGTTCCTTCCTTGGACCACTTTTGATAGATACTGACCACTGCAGACCGGGAACACCCCACAAGCGCTGCAGTTTTGGAGATGCTCTGATCCAGTGGTCTAGCCATCACAGTTCGTCCCTTGGTCAAACTCGCTCAAATCCTTACGCTTGTCCATTGTTCCTGCTTCTAACACATCAACTTTGAGGACAAAATGTTCAGTTGCTGCCTAATATATCCCACCCACTAACAGGTGCCATGATGAGGAGATCATCAGTGTTTATTCACCTCTCACTGCTCAGAATGTTATGCCTGACCGGTGGTGTATACAGCACTTTATAAATGTCCCTAACTCACCCATCCAGCTGCCTAGGATAGTGGAGAAGATCTTTCTCTTGCTGGAGTCCTCCATCTCAGTGAAGGAGAGGTAGTTGAAGTGGCGTGTGAACCGTTGGGTGATTGGGTTCCGGCCTCCACCAGGAGGACCCATGGCACAAGCAAAATTGATGTCTACCAACTGCTTAAATGTTCCTATAAAAACAAAATCATTATGCATGTAATATATCCTCTAATATATGTTTATTTGTCTAAGTGATGAATTTTTGATCAATTACAATCTTAGTGTCTGCTCACCTATCTGCTTCCGGTCATACCAGCCTCCATGGTCCATCCACTGGCGCAGGAGCTCGATGGGCGGCTGAGCACCATATGTCTCCAGCATGGGCATGTTAAGGTCATCAATAAAGAAGATGAAGTACTTTCCCAAAGGTGGACCAAAAACACCCTTCCGCCTGGTACACACAACCACAATGCTGACAATCATGACAATGTTTCATATAAAATATAAGAAGCAACATGTTCAGTGCTGAGTGCTGTGTAGAGAGATCTTTCCAGATGTTTTTCATGACTGCTCTATATCTAATACTTTTGCTAGTGGCTCAGTTCAGCAGACCTCTTGTCCAGCTTGCTGTCAATGTAGTCCTGTGTCTGGTTGGCAGAGGTGCGGGCAGAGAACATGAGGAAGTGGGTGATGTACTCGGACGGCATGTTCTTCAGCAGCTTATCGGACACGGTCAGGGTCTTGCCCGTGCCTGTGGGGCCAACACACAGCACCTAGAAAAAACAATGCAGTATCTTATATTAATAAGTGCATCTGATGTGCTAATGAACTACTTTACAAATAAACCAATTTGATTTCTTTTGATTTAAATTGCAGAATAAACTTGAAGTCTACATACTGGCTTCTTATTGGTCAGAAGCATGTCTAACAAGAAGGACATGCGAACTGTGTCAGCGGTGGGCACGATGATGTCTGCGTAGCTGGTTTCTGGGGTGATGACGATGTTGCTGGCGTACTGCATCCAGTTGACCCATTGCACCTTGCAAAATAATATTCAAAAATGAATTTCATTCCTGTATATAAATTTACAATTATTTCTTAAAACAGCAAGAATAAAGAGCTTCCTCACCTCCCTCCTTTTAGAATCCTCCTCATCTTCAGACAGATGACTGACGCCTGCGTCGTCCAGTTGATAATCATACACCAGTCCCTCTTCTGGGAAACACAACTGAATCTAGAGAGGAAACACACTGACTGTTTAAACAGCTGCCCTCCACTGAGAGCTGATACGTTTTGAATATGTTTGGCTTCTAAATCTAATTTAATATGTAATGACACCAGCACACAAATCTGGTTTCTGCATAATGAAACCATTAAAATATTTCGTACGGTTTGCACTGAATTCACGCTAAAGCCACAACAGCTTTAGTCTGCAAAGTCTCAAATGTACACCGCACTTGTGGAGTTGCTTGGAGTTCATTTAAGGAATAGTTATTAGGGCTAAGTACTTTTTCCTGTGCCATCTTGTCTCTTAGCCAGACACTGAAGCGCTGACGGCTTGCAGCATCTCCAGTGGCCCCCACGCTCCATACCAGAGAAAAAATAAACCACGGTTCAATCAGCTCACACACACGGCCCAGCTTATCCTGAGGAGGAGGTCTCTCTCCCTTAACACACACACACACACACACAGTACAGACAGTAATCTGTAAAAAATTTATATGTTCTGTATACTGTACATTAAAACCAACAGTTGCGACTTAATGCACCTCTCGTGGGATGAATGGCTGGAAGAAGCAGTCCAGCAGTTTCAGTAAAGAGCAGGTCAGGTTGCTGTCCATCGAGGTAATCACTTCAGTCACTGACTTCCTCACAAACATGATAGAATCCTGTGAACAAACATATAGAAATCTCACAAACACATATATACTGCGCTGTGAGAGCATTTCTCTGGCTACATGTATTCTTACAAATGTATACATATAGTTTAACTTATGTTTGCTTGAAGAGACAGTGAGAAATGCTCCCTTGCTGACCTGCAGAAATCGTGTGAAGAGAGAGTTGAGCTGCTGGACATATGGCTGTAGAGGAATAGGAATGGTGCGTAGCCAGCATTCAGTGAACGGAGAGAGTCCTAGAATACTAGGCTCTAAATACACCATCCCACAGCGGGACACAGTAGCAGGGGACGCCACGGCCAGATCCTGCACCTCAAACATCAGAGTCATCACCTGGGCACAGGTACAGGACAGGATAATAAATATCCATACTAAAAAGAAACCTAGTAGAGATTGACTAATATTGACTATACATGCAAAAAAATAAAAACCAAGTGAGAACCCTGAATATACAAAAGACCAAAGGAAAAAGACACACGTCTGTAAGTTTGATAATCTCCCCCGAGCTCAAACACAGCTTCTTATTGTCATCCAGCACAGTGTTCATGTTCTCAATCCAAACAGCATCCACCGGCCCATCAAACATGTACCACTTCTTCTCCTCGTCCATCGCAGCAGCTCCGGTGCGGATCAGGGACGACAGGATGCCATCCGTCCTGAGCGTAACAGACATATGATGACATATGAAATTTAAATAGTATGCTTTATATTACAATTACCATTGTGATATCATCTCCCAAATTATTAGGAATGTCAGCATTTCCACTAGACTCTCACCACTCGTGCGTGAGCAGGTCAAACTCTCCATACAGCTGCCCCATAGTGATAGATTTTGGGTTTAAAACGTAGGTTTGAACAGCCTGGTACTCTCCACCACTGACCGACGGCTGACCCTGAAGAGCCGTCATGGCCGCCGCCAACACCTCGTAGCACTGATAGATGTGAGCAAATAGCATGGGTATGGTGACCTTTTTGATGCGTTACTAAATACTAAAGCCATTGTGTTATGGACAGAATAGGGATTAAAACGGATTTTTGGTTCAATAACAAATACATCAAGGGTGAAGTTGACCACAGACTTAAACCTTTTGGTTTGGTGTAACTGGAGTCACCTTAGTTTTCCCTGAGCCGGACGGTCCGACCAGCATCAGTCCATGTCTCACCACAGTGGTCTCATACAGCTGAATAATCTTTGTGATGTAACCTGCAAAAAAAGTAAAGTAGTAGTAAAAAATATCAGGAATTAGATTTGCTCTGTCAGTCCAAACCTCTCACCGTCCACGTCTTTCAGGCACTTGCTCTTGCAGACGTTACGGATTGACTCTTCCAGCGTGCCGTAATCGATGGGCTCCTCGCGGATCTTTGGGAAGAGATCAGACACAATGCCGTTGAAGAGTTTGAGGTCATCCTGCAGGAACTTGGGCACGTTGACGTCTCTGATGGCACGCAGACAGATCAGCTCCTGGAGAAGCAGAGGGACGTGACCGTATAGTACAATTTAAGACTTATTTTTGTTTGTCAGATTGATTAGTTATATCTGTAAAGCATAAAATAGTAACATATATCAAAAGCAAGACCTTACATAGCATTTACCGGCATAGAAATAAATAAATGACAGACTGTAAGATTTATAGGAAGACATAACTGTGAAAACAATCAATTTCTACTTTGACACAACGTCAACATTAACACAACTATCACCTCATTCATTTCAGGGTTCTCTCTCTTCAGGTTTCCTGCAGCAGAGATCACGGTTTTCACAGCTCTCATGCCAAAGTCATAGTGGTCCTACATACCACAGAACACAGCATGATATGTATATATACATGTTGAAGCACTGCACAACATTTACACTGTATTCCTAGATGTTACAGATAGAAGATAAGACCTGGGAGCTGAGCTGCTCAGAGGACAGCTTGAAAGTGCTGGTGATCTTTTTGGAGAGGACTTTTGCATCACTGAAGCCAAACGAGTAGAGAGAGATCTCTGCGATCATAGCGTAGTCTGGGACCATCATGGCGACGGGACGAAACAGAGCCTGCAGGACATTGTGTAAAACTATGAAAGTGAAAATGCAAAGAGTGTTACACATGAAAAACCTGAATTAATTAAGTACCTTTAAGTTGTCAGGCAGCTCAGTCCGGCCGGCGTAGCCTGGGTTCATGGTAATAAAGACGGCACAGGAGGGAACCAGCGGGATCTCTGTTCCTTCAAACACAAACCTCTCTGCCTAAAAACAGACACACACACATCACTATATATTTTAGTATTTGATGCTGACCTTAACTATTACAAACTCTCATGTGTTTGGGTGCGTGCTCAAACTCACTCTCTGCAGCTGCGCCTTTTGGATGATGGTAATCTGTTGAGCCACCACAGAGAGCACCTCCACATCAATGCGGTTGAATTCATCGAAGCATGCCCAGGCTCCAGAACTGTAAACACACACATCAACACATGTACAGTACTGTCAGCACCAGCGCAGCAGCATAAACAGAGCTCCAGGTACGTGTGTCTAACCTGGCTAGACCCTTGAGAAACTTTCCCATAGCAAGGAAGTCGAGCTGGTCGGAGCAGTTGAAGACAACAGTTTGGATGGCTAGAGCTTTTCCCAGGTCTTTAGTGGTTTCCGTCTTACCTGTGCCAGCTGGACCAGCTGGAGCACCTCCAAACTTCAGGTGCAGAGCACCAGTTAGCGTCAGGTAACACCTAGGTGAGATACAGAAAGCAGGATGTATATTCTAAACACAATTTCAGTTGCACTGGAAAGGAATATTAATACAAAGTAAGTGAAAGCTGAGAGCTGAATTGTCTGTGTGTATCATTCATATTGATCTTTCTCTGCTTATTTACCTGTCAGTCAGTGGTGTTATGACCAGTCGCCCGGAGTTACCGAGATACTCGTAGCCATAGAGGAATTCTGCATTTACAGCCCTGATGTAGAGGTCATCTCTTGCCCAGTAATATCTACCAACACACACAGTTTCATAATCTCATGTGCTACAAGGAGTATTGTCTCTGTCATAAAACCAAACATGAATCATTTCCACCAACATATAAAGTGTTAGGAATCTCCTGACCTGAGCTGGCTGATCCACTCAAAGTCATTAACGCTGGACACGGCTTCCTCCATCAGTTTGGCAGCCACGTCTTTAGCGTGTACCTCGATCACGATGAGAGCAGAGAGAACAGCCCTCTGCATTCTAGACAGATGGCCTCGCACCAGCTGCACCAGGTCCCCCAGCTACAAACACATACATACACACACAACCATCAACACCTGCTTATAAACATGCATATATAAACTTCATGATATATTTAATAACCTCTTTTTGCTGTTTTTTCCCATTCTTTTCACATGTACTACACAAAATTAGGATCATACCTGTTTCTCATCTCATACCTGTTTCTCATACTCATCATACCTGTTTCTGGAGCTGAGGATACAAGCACTCAGCGAGGTCTCCCTTCTCTAGAGACTCCGAAACTTCTGCAGTCCAGAAAGTTTGACATCCAGCAATCACCACCTGCCCCGGCCATGACAGCACCCACTTAGGACGGGGTTCCTACACAGAGCAAAAAAAGGAGGATTTATCACTTCTGAATAAATATATCCAAAAGAATCCAAAAGGAAGAGTTACAAGTAAATGTAGATTTGGTTTAATGCAGGGTTCATACAGATGCTTCAGAATAAAACATTTCTATTTTCAGTTTTGAAAAGAAAGTAGAAAGGAGTAGAGAAGAAATGATTTATACCAAACAGGTATAAGAAATATAATAATTAAATATAGTTATTTAGTAATGAACTATACGCTAGTGGGTGTTGGTTGATCTTTTTTCTGAACAGAACACGCTGAATGATCTGAATGCTGAATGATGTCTGCCACTGATAAACTGACCTCTGGATAAACTCTGAGGGAACGCTCAATATTGTCACGCAGACTCAGCTTCATGGACTTCTCCACATCACACAGCCAGTCCTCCACATTCCCAGTAGGCCACACGGGGAGGGTCAGCTGGACTTCCTCTCCTTCTCCGGAGTACATGTGTGTGATTTGCAGGTCTGGTTGGAACTTGAGCTGTAAATTACAGAAAGATTTTTATTAAACAAAAAACTGAAGTCATATCTGATAGAGCTTTAGTGTAATTTGATTCAGCTTATTTAAAATAATTGATGTGAATTTGTGTGTAGCTGTGTGTGTATGTGTGTGCGTGTGTGTGTGTGTGTGTGTGTGTGTACTTGTAACAGACTGACCCGTGCTATATTCTCAAAGCATTTGCGTAGATGGGGCTGCACAGCCGTCGGGTCTTTGGTCTGGGACAGAATCTCTAGCAGCTCGTCATCAGACAGAAAATAAAACCTAAAATCCAGGAAACAGAAATATCAGGGCATGTTGGTTCTACCTTTATAACTGTACATATCAGTAAGAAATAATCTGAGAGTGAATGACAGTAAATTAAGATGTATATTCATATTTATGCTACAGTGCTGCTGAATTCTTGAATCTGATTGGTTAAAAGGTGTTGATTAATTTAAGTTCTTTTCAATTTTAGCAGCTCTTTCCAATTGATTTATATGGAGGATGATCGCATAAAGGCTAATAATAAACAGACTGATTAATACACTAATCAGGCATAACACTGTGAGCAGTGTAGAGGTGATGTGAATAAGACTGATGATCTCCTCAAAATGGCACCTGTTAGTGGGTGGGATATATTAGGTAGCAAGTGAACATTTTGTCCTCAAAGCTGATGTGTTAGAAGCAGGAACAATGGACAAGCGTATGGATTTGAGCGAGTTTGATGAAGGGACGAATTGTGATGGATAGACCACTGGATCAGAGCATCTCCAAAACTACAGCTCTTGTGGGGTGTTCCCGGTCTGCAGTGGTCAGTATCTATCAAAAGTGGTCCAAGGAAGGAACAGTGGTGAACTGGAGACAGGGTCATGGGCGGTCAAGGCTCATTGACGCACCTGGGGAGCAAAGGCTGGCCCGTGTGGTCTGATCCAACAGAAGGGCTACTGTTGCTCAAACTGCTGAAGAAGTTATAGATGGTGGTTCTGATAGAAAGGTGTCAGAATACACAGTGCATGATGGGTCAGGGCTGTTTTGGCAGCAAAAGGGGGACCAACAAAATATTCATAATGTTATGCCTGATCGGTGTACATAATTGTTGATACAGTATTGTGTAAGGAAAGTATTTTGCTGTGGAAGGAGTCTCCAGACACAATGCTTTGCAACAGTTATTTTTGAGATGATAAATGGTTCGTGCCACATCATGGATTGTTTTCCTATAACGGCAAGTGTTTTACTTGGTTTTACACAGTGATGATGGTTAATGGATTGCTGACCTGGGAAAAGCTCCCCGTTTGGTCTCCAGATATTCACTCAGCCCTTTCTGCACTTGCTCCAGCAACTTGTTACAGTCCCTCAGATTATTCAGCAGACGCTGGTCTGGGCAAAGCTCAATTACCTACATATGACAGATCACACAGGAACAGACTTATACCCACTTAAACATAAATAGTGCGAACATGCATGCATATTCGGCAAAAAATTCCACCCAAATGGACAATGCTGCAGAGCCCAAGATCACCTGGCTGTTATCGTGCGCAGCCTTCATCACTTTCCTCCACGTGCGCTCCATGGTCTGGTATCTCTTCCCCTCAACAGGCAGCTGACGGTTGATGTCGTCTGAGCTGAAAATGGGTTCCAGATAGAGCCAGGAGCGTTGGCACGTCAGCCACTCCTCCAGCACATCCTACCAACAGGAGTTCATTAAAATATGATCAGAATGTACTGTAGCTATCAGACGTACAAAGATGGCTTTAAACATATTTTGTGAGCTGAGACCTGATCGTAGATAAGATTAGAAATTGGTGGGATGGTAAATTAGATAAACATCATGGGTATACCTGAGTCATCCTCAGCTTGCTCTCCCAAGTGCTGATTCTATCCTCAAACGGCTTCTTGTACGGAGAGAACGACATGCTCTGGGTCATCACGATGTGGTCGTCCAGCAGCTGGGACGCCTCGTCAGGACTCTTCAGAATGTAGGTGCCTGTCTCCTTATACGGCAAAACCTCAAACGTGATCGATGTCCACTCGCTTTGCATCTTATCCAGAGCCTAATCACAAACAAAAGGACAATATTCGTTAGTCAGGAGTTGTTATAATCAGGTTTATATTAATGACCTTAACACTAAGGCTAATAATAAATGCGTTAACGAAATGTGTCGCTGTTTGACAAAGAAAAGCAAATAATTATTCACATGGCTAAGCTTTCTGCAAGGAAATATTTTATAGAGAGAGTCTCATGTGTTGGTCAGTTCTCCATGTATATCATGTTATTTTGTTTATTACATTACCTGCTCAATGGCGTACTCTTTGCCAGCCACCTCTGCGATGTGTGCGATCTCATCTACGTGCTGAAGCAAGCCGAGCTCCAGGCAGCGGGAGAAAGTAAAGTTGGGTTTGGGCATCACGTTCATGTTGAGGCGTTCAGATAGCAAGGTCCAGTGGCGGCCGCGCATACCCGGATTCCTCAGGGCCTGAATCAAGGGGATTTGCGGCTGGAACTTCTCGATCGTGGCACGAACGAAGGAAGCCACATCCTGACAGGCTGTGAAATGAAATAAAAGTAATAAGAGCACTGCTTCTTCTAAGTATATCTCACAGGTGTAGAAGTTTTACTTACATGGTATGTCTTTGAACAGTTTGATACACTTGTGCATGGTCTTGAAGGCATCGCTGACATTGCGTTCCAGCTGTTCTGGGTCAATAGAGGACAGCGGGTCATTTAGCCAGCTGTCATGCCAACGCTGCCAATCAGACGTTGTCGTCCACAGGTCTCGGAAAGGCTGAAAATCTCGAGTAAGCTTTTGCAACCTGTCATACTGGTCCACAGAAAATAAAAAGATATAGGTTACAGATCTGTTTCTCTACAAATTTTGGATTAGTGAGAAATGTTCCCTAAAAAATTTGCTCTGCTCATGCTGTGTTATCTGTCATGGTTCCAAAACATACGTTAGTTAGGGGGAGGCCAAGGAGGCGCTCACGGTTGTTGTAAACCTGCGCCATTGACTGACACTCTTTCAGCTGCTTGGCAACCCGACGCACTTCATTCGCCACTTCATGGGCATGACTGATGTCCATATAAGCAGCAAGACCTGCAACCATCATCTAAAACAAACACACACACACAAGCACATTTTAACAAAGTAACTCTCAAAAACAAAGCCTTTTCTTTTCCCTGCTGTAATAACAATTTTTCAAAGAGTACAGAGAACCACAGGTGATAACACGTGGTAAAGTCTCTGACCTCCAGGGACTCTAGACGCTCCTGGAAATTGCTCTGGTCAACCATCTGGATCTTTAGGAAGCGTTCTTCATCCTCTTCATGCTGTTCCCGGACATTTTCAATCTGACTGAGGATCTTATGTGGCCAGGCCATCGCTGTCCATCTTAATATGACAAAAACGTGTGATTAATAAAGTAATCATGTACCAAATACCATTTTTCTATTATGTTTATTAATTGTCAAGCAAGTCTATGAATGTATGTTCTCATAGCAAGGTCCTATGAGATCATTGCCTGATCAATTAATGTAAAGGATGCTTTAGAAAAAAATGTATCCTACTTCCCACTGAAATCCTCATCGGTGAGATTGTAGAAGAACTCATCTATTAATTCATAGTCAGCCATGGCTTTGGACAAGAGTTCCTATCGATGAATTTCAGACACACGGGGGAGAAAATGCATCACACATTATAGATAAGAGTTTAGCATTAGAACAACAAATGTCATTATAATCAACTAAGGATATAATAGTAGTGGTTTACAGTGGTCCAGTTTAGTTAGTCCTGTGGCCTAGTGTGTTGCTCACTTTATTATTTTGTATATAGATCAGTTTTGTTTTCTTAAATGCCTTCCTGGTAAAAATAAAACATTGTATATTTATTTGCTTATACAGAAGGCATTTTTCAGTGAATCAATACAGTATTGTAACTGACCTTCTGGAGCAATTTATTGAGGAAAGTAGAAATTTAACAGCATAGCTCACTATTTTGCTGAAGACTTAAAAAGAAATGTCTCTTTTACTTTGTGGGCCTTCAACTGATCTGGAATCTGCTTCATCCATTCCCTCTGCTCTGCCAGCTCCTCGATGCTGTTGGGCTTCTCATACAGCTTCCTGCTGATCATCTTGCACTCTTCACATGCCTGAAACACACAATATAATCATTTAGATGGAAAAAAATGCACTTTCTCTTCAAATCAAATCCTGTAAAGTCACAGCCCTTCATAATTTAGTGGTTCACCAGCTCAAAAAAATCTAAACGTTCAAGACTATGGACCTCCAGGACTGTGTGATACTGTGAAACTCACCTCCTCCATTTGTTTGCGGAGCTTGAGGGCGAGGCGTTCGATCACGGCATTGGCTAAAGCACGACGTTTATTAGACAGGCTCTTCCTCACAGCCTCCACGTTCACCATGAAGGGCCCGATCACGATGAGGGAGGGGAGCGACTGTTCCAAAATTTCTTTCTCCTTTAGGTGCCTCACCACCTCCTCCTTCACCTCCAGAGGAGTGCTGTTCTCCTGACTGTAAAGCCTAGCATACAGACATGGATGTTACAAGAAATGAGCCTGACATTTGTATTTAAAGCTTTTAGGCTTCATGTTTCACCCCTGTAGAATAAAGGAATAAATAAAGAATTAGAAAGTGATTGCTGTACTTTAGGAAGGTTTTGACATCAGAGTTGTGAAGCTCGAGGTGGCATTCGTATTCACGGGCGTAAGCTTGGAGAGGAGTGGTGGCCTGGCACAGTGCATTGCCCACTCTCTCTTTCAGCTCCTGCACCGCTGGCTCCCACAGACCCACTGACTCCAACAGTGGAACCCCGCTAATAAACAAGTTCTTCATGATAAACTAAAACAGAGAGAACCAGAGAACACCCGAGACAAGGTTATGGAGTTACACTGATAATAATGATGCAATGTAATAATCTGAACCATTAGGTAACCTTGTCCAGCTGAGGGAGCTTATGAGTGCACAGGATGCCTTTGTCTAATAAGCCGACGATGGACACCTTAAAGTTCTCTAGCGGGGTGCTGTAATGGACCCCGGTCTGGTCCAGGATCAGGTCCACAAGAAACAATGGGTTCTTCTTTGGTCTGTAAACACATCACGGTGTAAAAGCATGTGTGGAGCATTCTATGCAGTGTTGAATAGAACACCCTGGTATCATATGTTTAATAGGTCTCTCTGCTCTACTGATTCATGTTACCTGGCCACTCCCACTTCACTACTCCTAACACACCTTTGTGAGAAACAAAGCTAAAACACACTGCCTCACTTGTAGGGACTGTGGATGAGGTCAGAACCCCATTTGAGGTCTGAGGGACAGTGCAGCACGCTGTGGCAGGCATCTAAGACTAGTTGAGCCAGGCTGGTGAGCGAGTCCTGCACCAAGAATCGCAGGGAGTCCTGTAGTTTGTAGCGTATCTGTGTCATCAAGCGGCACAGCTTGGACATGCAGTACACCTGCCAGGATGACTCGGTTAGATTGTACCAGCCAGGCCCGGCATCACGCAGGCTGAAGTGGATCACGTTACACAGATTGGTGACCCAGGTGTCACGCAGGAAAAGCTGCACCTGAAGGGAGAGAAGGCAGGATCAGAGAAAAGCACTGAAATATCCTTCTAAGTTTATATGTTCATATGTGTTGCGTTACCTGTGTGTGCATCTGTGACTGTGCCAGCTCAAACTCTTCCAGACGTAGAGGCTTGCTAAAGGTGACATGGAATAGGCTCATGGCTGCCACCCTGTTACTCTCAGCCCTAACGTTCGACAAAGCAGAGATCACTTCTGGCTTAGTGAGCAGAGAGTTGAAGGTGAATTTGGCACGGTTCTTCTCGAATGGGTATTCCGGTACAGACACAGAACCTGTACAGGTATTCCACAAGAGGGACAGTCTCTATAAATGTATGTCCAAGTGTCCAAACACACACACACACACATACACTCACACACACACAAACCTTTGTTGGGCACTCGCTCTGGTTCTTTCTCAGGCAGTGTGATGTAGGAGAACTCTTTGGGGTTGGCCCGCACATGCTTATCAAAGGTCATACGGTTCATGGTACGAGCATAATCCAGTTGAACCTCTTTCTCTAGACGTTCCATGCACTGCTGCAGACTGTGGCAGAAAGACACATACATAACAAACACACATTACATTTACTCTGCAAACAGCACATTCGTGTATGTAGTTAAACAATCAGCTGTAAATGCTTTCCATGTAACCAGCAGGGGTTCAGTCATAAAAAGCTCACAGTTCCAATTGACAAATGATCACTCATATTAGCCTAATGTGCAGAACATTAGTCATTAGTCATGTTCATAAACTGGATTTATGTGATCATGAGGAGATATGTCACTTAATTTTTTTTACAATAAAACAATCCCTGAGAACCCCTGTTGTTGCACATATTAATTCTGTCTGTACTCCCTCTCCGGGTCTCTCACAGGGGGAATCGGAGTCCTGGTGTGCTGAGGGTGAGGGTTTTGATGTGCTGGAGGCTGGTGGGTTGCAGGGTGGGGGATCCGCTCCAGACTGGCATGTAGTCTACAGACAGATGGTAGCGCAGCAGAGCCTCAGTGTTGTGCCTTGCTTTGTAGGCGTACTGGACCCTCTGAGCAAATATACGTGGATCCTCGGCGAAGAACTGCAGACGGATCCGTGGAACCCAGTACTGATTCAACCGCAAAGAGCCTGAGAGGAACAGAGAGAGAGAGAGAGAGAGAGAGAGAGGTATAGTCAGATAATCAATCAGAGAATTGGAGTTCATGAAAAATAATAAATGCAAGGATAATCCACAATTTGAGGAAACCTTCTCAGTTAAGGGATCAGTTGATTGACAGGTGGGTATATATGCCTCCTTTAAATGTCCAGTAATAGCAAAACCTGTCACCTTATAATAGTTTCACTAGATGTCAAATAAGTTAGACTCTTTGACACTTGCCTTTGTTTCTTTGTGCTCCACCTACAACAGGTTTACCCTTGCGGTCTCTCACACAGCCATTATGATCAGCTTTTTGCACCATGTACTGCTTCTTCTCCGGACTGTAGTCTAGAACTCCAACAGACTGCCATGTATAAATCTGAGTGCTCCTCTTCTGCTCCTCTACACCTAAGACATCACAAAGAGAAAGAGAGAAAGGGCAGAGATGCAGTTCTTTGGATTACCTTAATAAAGACAAACTTAAAAAAAGGAAAGGATGGACTGCAGAGATTCAGGTTAATGCTTTATATCTGCTAGTAAAGTGCTGTAAGTGGCTTGAGACTGGTCTGTACCAGCTGATGTGGTATCATTAGTCGGCAGGAAAGCTTTGGCAGGAACGGGTTTTTGGTCACTCGAGCCTTGCTCACAGCCCAGAGCTAGCCAATCCTCTGGTGTGCGGCAATCAAACTCCTCATTATCAAACATCTGAAAGTCACGTGAATGAGTCCAAACACACACAATAAACAGGTCCACAGATACAAAAGTTCTACAGTAGAAAAGGAATAAGCATAACAGACATCCAAACTAATCCTAATGCATTCTAACCTCTATAGAGACAGTTATTAGTCTTACCTCCAGGGGCAGGTAGTTACCAGCTGGTAGGTTGGAGTTTAGCGAGGTAGAGAGAGAAGAGCTCTCTGGTTGATCCTCACTGCTTATGGTCCTGGGTACCAGCTGATTGGAATCAATGCCAAGGTCAGCCAGAAGCTGGATGATGTCTAACTTCAGATACTCCCGTCTCCGCCTGAAATAAAAGAAACTTGTTAAACGGCATCAGGGTAACTTATTCTACACAACATTTAAACCCAGTTACTTCATAGCTTGTGTCAAAAAATCATGCATCAATCTCTAATTCTTCTCACTTCTCGATCTCGATCTTGCGGGGCCAGCGGCCACGTGAGCAGCTGTATGGCAGCTGGACTTTAGGAGTGTATGCTCCCGAGGGAAAGTCTGTCTGCTGCAGGTTCTGGGTGCTTGGTCCATGTTTGTCCTTCTCTATGATGCTGAACAGGTTAGCAGGGGTCTGGAAAGTGTTTGCTACAATGAAAAGAAATAGCAGATTAATACTGCGTAGATAAAAACAAAGTGTGTAGTCATTTAGTTTACATTTATTGCAAACTAGATTTTTGTTATAGGAATAGTCTGATGAAAAAATGACAGGTGAAAATGAATCTATCTCACCCAATATCTTGTCTCACTCGAATAACAGATCTATTTGCATCAAATAACACCATGTTAGCAAGCTTATCTTTCTTAAATAATTGTGAGTGGAACAGTATTTTCTCCGGCATATTTCCAACTTTCTGGTACAAACAAGGTGTAGCATCCCAGGTTTGAACAGGCGGGGGACTTTCTGGGTGGAGTTTGCATGTTCTCCCCGTGCCTGCATGGGTTTACTCCGGGTATTCCAGTTTCCTCCCACAGTCCCATAACATGTACACTAGGTTGATTGGTGATTCTAAATTGCCCATAGGAGTGAGTGTGTGTGCTTGTCTGTCTATATGTGTGTGACCCTGTGATGGACTGGTGACCTATCCAGGGTGTACCCCTGCCTTTCACCCAATGTGTGCTGGGATAGGCTCCAGCAGATCCCTGTGACCCTAATTAGGAATAAAGCGGGTATAGAAAATGGATGGATTGGTTTAATACAGAGAGACACTAAACCTTTTTACCTTTGGGAACGTTTGAGTCACAGCCAGACTGCCACAGTAAACTCTGCTGGGTCACTGGGCCCTGTGTACAACCATACACATGGCATCTAGTGTCAGTAATTAGGATTCAGCTAATAAAGCCACCAATATCCAAAAAAAAAGAAAAAAAAAGAAACACAGAGTAAACAGAGCGTGTTTGTTTGTTCTTTATTTGTGATTTTTCTTTCTTTTGCAACTGGAAATGTTTAAATACATACTGAGAGGCAGAGACTGGACGGTTTTACTCGTACATGTGGTGGTGTGTCCTGCTCTTCAAGGGGGTGTTTCCTCATGGGGGGCAGTTTGGTCCTGTGGCCCAGAAGTGGAGCTGCTCTGTGTTCTCCAGGTCTGGGGTTATCAGGAGGGTGTGGAACGAAGCTGCCATTTCCATGAGGAAGGTTTTGATGTGATTGTTTTGAGTCCATTTTCCTGGACAGTCAGAGTGAAACAGGGACAGGACTAAAAATCAATCAATCAATCAATCAATCAATCAATCAATCAATAAAAAGGTTGTCAGGTTACAATGCGTGTTAAAACACATGGATTTCTAGATTAGTCATAGTTAAGATTAAGATTAACTTGTTCACTTGTCAAACAATAAGCCGCAAAAGAAAAAGTTTTAATTAAATTAGCAACAATAAAATGAAGTTAATGACAGGTCCACTATGTGGTCAGTGGACCGTCAGAATGAATTAGGCAGGTGAATGACACTTCATTAATTCATTAGAAACGTATTAATATCCGAAACATATACACAAATAAAATGTCCAAAAATGCTCTATTTTCCTAATATTTCTCAAAGCATACCTTACATCACCTGTAAATATTATAATTAGCAAATAATCTGTTGTTAATAAACTTTTCAGTCTTTCAGAAATCTGTTGTCTGCCCGCAAGTCGTTGCTGAATGCGGCAACAGTTGCTAGGGAAGTACCATTCCCTGCTGCTGTGGGGGTTGACCGGTTTAAACCATTTCGTCGGTTAGAAGGGGATGCAGAACATCCAAATGTTATTTTATTTACTTTGCGTTTGTGAAAGAAGTATTTTTTAAATTAAATTATAGAAAGCTATCAGCTGTTTAAATAATTATTGTTGGCACCCTTCACGAAAACAGTTATATTTAAAACTCTGATGTAAAGTATACTGTAGGTGTGATATAAAGTATAGGTCCAGCCTCCCCTGGACAGAATAACTAGCTTTTTAAATCAATGAATTTTTATATTTTTGATTATTGTGTGCATTATGTGAATTTATTACATGTAAATCCACCACCTTTCCCAAAACACTTCTCATACTCTGTGTAATATTTATAGATATACTGTAAATAGCTTTACATCAGTGTAATAAATGATATTTAGTTTTTCCCTGCTTTAGTGTCCTTCATATGGTCTTCAAGGTGAATTCTCACACTTCTCACACCCAAGGTCAGAAGGTTACAACAGTAAGAGATCACAGATATCGTGCACCACTGTCGTCCTGTCCACCTTCACAAGGATGCTCAGTGAAGCATGAAGGCTACTTCACGTGTCCGAGCTCATAGTGTCTCTTATGAGCAGCTGTAGAAAAAAAGGTACAAAGGATCAAAGGTTGAAGTTCAAAAGCTATACTCCTATTGACACGTGAGGGTGACCTGTGACTTTAAAGACGCAGACACGGTAATGACTGAGAAATTATTAGGAGTTGCAGAAAGCATAGACAGGAAGTGGACTCATGAGGCTAATGAGGCTTGATCAGTTCCTAGGATGAAAATGTTCTCCAGCCACGTGCTTCCAGAACCCAATGAAATCCAACCAAAAAAAGGGGGTTTAGCTGCCATGTTAAAACCACTATGTGTTGTGTTAGAGTTAGGAAAATACCAGAACCTATCCATCCATTTTCTATACCTGCTTTATTCCTAATTAGGGTCACAGGGATCTGCTGGAGCCTATCCCAACACACATTGGGCGAAAGGCAGGGGTACACCCTGGACAGGTCACCAGTCCATCACAGGGTCACACACACTCATATGGGCAATTTAGAACTACCAGTCAACCTAACGTACATGTTTTTGGACTGTGGGAGGAAACCGGATTACCCAGAGTAAACCCACGCAGGCACATTCAACATAGAAAGGTCCCAGCCTGTTTGAACCCAGGATTTGAACCCAGGACCTACTTGCTGTCAGGCAACAGTGCTAACCCCTAAGCCACCATGCTGCCCATACCAGAACAATCTCGATTGAACCAGGAACGAGTTTAAGGAACCTGCTGCTGCGCTGAAGGCCATGTGAAGTTGCTAGATCATCCGGTGTATACACTACTCTGACCGTATCTCACCAGCCTTGACCTCTTTTTAGTCTTTTTCCCACACCGATGTAATTTTCGCTGAAACTTCAAAGTGTCCCACTGGACCGTGACTCCTGACACCTCTCTCATTTCAGTCCTAATCCTGACTCCAGTCCCTCCCCTGAGACCTGCCTGTACTGATCTGTAATGGAGAATAAGAGAAGCAGCCTGTTGAAAATGGTGTTATCGGGGATGTAATCTGTACAGTTCGAGCACAGCTACAGGCTTGTGCCATTTGTCATTAATTACGGACATGTGTTCAGGTCTATTGAGACGATGTAAGAGCAGGGGCTTGTGTATTAGTGAGTCGCTGTATCAGAAGTGAAAAACACATGTTTACCAAGACATTTTTTTTAAATTCCCATCCCTGTTATCATTTTATTCTCCTCTTTACCCCCTTAGAAGTCTATTTTAACAGCGCGTTACAGCAGCGCCGGAGGTCGTGTCTGCTTTAGTGTGGCTCCTGTCCTACAGTAATGAGAGCAGCATGTGCTTCTAACTCTTCCTCTTCATCATTCTCACCAACACTGTCACGTTGTGAAAGGGCCACATGAATCTCTGTGGCTTTTGTGTAAATTTCAGTCTTGGTAAATCTTCCAAAAAATGTCTTTCGGCAGTAGCGTCAAAAACAGAGACCACTAAATTCCTTTCAGTCTACGAAAAATGCCTGTAGGATCAGACAGAGGTCATCTGGTTAAACGGTGAAGCAGTCATAGTGTGATAGCGACTCAGAATGGCGTCAATTAGCATTAATAATCAACCTCAGGAACCATTACAATTACTTTTTTTTTCCAGCAAGGATATGGTGGTGCAAGACTCATGTGGGTCACAGCACTGACCTCCAGGAAGCATTTATTCTGTAAAAAAAACAATCTGTGTCAGATCACATGTATGTGTACAGTATGTGCATGACCATCCTGAAGCCGTATCCTGTACACTATACATCACTGTCTGACCATTTAGCTCATAAATTCTGACTTATGATGTTTGCACATATGGTATATAAAGAAAAATGTACTGCCTGATCTCATTTAAGTCAATGTTTATGTAATTGTTTTGGCATGTATGAATTGTAGTTAAAATAAATGAATTAGGACAGTGGAATTTATAGAAACTGAAGCACAATAAAGCAGCTCATAAAACGGAATAAATCACGCTTTTATGCAGTGTAAAATACTGAAGGAATTTGAGGAAGGTCTTTTTCAGTAAAGTGTTGTTTTATTTGTGCCAAGCAATTCACATGCTTCCAAAAAAAATGGAACTGGAAGTTAAAGAACTGTGCTGTTATATATGTCCATGATCTGTGCTTCTGATAATGTATACAGTGCATATAGTGCAGCGTTGGTCACCTCGACACCACCACGCTGTCTGGCTCCTGCGTGTTTTATGAGTAAGCACGAGAAATCCGACCCCCTGTTACTGTGACGGCTCTGTTAAGCCCTTAAAAGTGGCATCTGTTAAGGTTCAGCCTTTCAGAGGTGAGGGGATATTTAAAGGCGACCCTGTGACCCTTGGAGAGCCTGAAATGACCAAACAGGTCACTGTAGGACCTTGTAAAGAAGAAAGTCCTGGTTGTTTCTCAATTGGGGTTTTAGAGGAGAGCAGGTGAGTGGGTTAAAGAACAAAGATTGGAACCAAAAGCAGTCATAAAAATCACTGAGAGTGATTTGGATAGGTATATCTCAGGCCTCATGCATGAATGACCTGACGTGTGTGTGTGTGTTGGGGGGGATATCTGACAGTTTAGATGTTTCGGAACTTTTAGAGCTTCTCTACTGATATTAAATTTGTTTTTAATGAAAACAGAGAGAATTTGACCCCTTTTCAGCGTAAGACTCAGGTGTGGTACAGCAGAAATTAGCTGTGTCAGAGTGAAGGTCCTCACAATGACAGTAAGACAAGCACGCGTGTGTGAGGAGCGCAGACACCGTGTTTCTAGCCGCTGTCATGTTAACTCGTTTAACATTCACTGAGGGATGCTGGGATTCATTTGGCAGATTTATGATGCCCAAATGCTTCAGAGAATCCAGAAGGAGCTGCAGGAAGGAGTGCAGGTTTCCACTCAAGCATTTTCAGGAACTTGGGAACTCCACTGGAGTCAGATTCAGTGTCTCTGGATTTAGCTGTTTTCTTCTTAAAACTCTCTGTGTGGAGTTTTGCATGTTCTTCTTATGTCTGTGTGGTTTCCTCTGGGTTCTCTGGTGGATCCTCACCTCTACTGGGATAAGCTCTGGATCTTCTGTAACCCAACCCTAGGATTAAAAATATTCATGAACACATTTTAAACATAGTTTATTGCTGTCTTTTTTGGATCTTAAAAATAATTTTTTCTTACTCCTGCTACATTTCTGCAATATCCCTCTCCTTTTCCTGAGCCGGCTCATGTTGTTTTCACAGATGTCTTGGTGCGTGACTGACGTTTTACCATGTCGGCTTGTTAGAAGATGTGGGTTTGTGTTTAATAGAGTGTTAGGGTTTTTTTTTTTACATTCAACAAAAACATTCTTCACATTTTACCTTCTTATTGGTTAATCATGTTAAAATGAAAGGGTTTCATGAGCAAACACACGTGCATGCTGATCCCTGTACAGGCCATAGACACACAAAATGACATACAGCACCATACACAGAAATGAGCAAAATATGTACAATACACAGACAATCTCTCTCTCTCTCTCTTTCTCTCTCTCTCTCTCTCACACACACACACACACACACAAAGACACACACACACAAACACACTTTTCGAGCCATGTTCTACAAGGGCACCAGGCTGTCAAAGTGCTTCATCTGGACTCCATCAGCAGTGGCCAGGCTGACAGCTTGATCTGTGTCATTAATTCTCTCAGATCAAAGCAGTAAACTGAACGTATTCCCCACACCATAACAGCACTCGCATGCTTCTTTTACACACACAGACAAGGTTTTTTTTTTTAAATGCAACCACTAATAGTCACTGTAGGGAGCTCATACAAAATGGGAATTTTTGACCGTTCCTCTAGAAGCACATTTGTGAGGTCAGGCACTGATGTTGGACGAGAAGGTCTGGCTCGCAGTCTCTGCTCTAATTCATCCCAAAGGTGTTCTATGGGGTTGAGGTCAGGACTCTGTGCAGGCCAGTCAAGTTCTTCCACACCAAACTCACTCATACATGTCTTTATGGACCTTGCTTTGTGCACTGGTGTGCAGTCATGTTTGAACAGGAAGGGGTCATCCTGGTCAGTTCTGATCTGCATATACAGAGGAATTAAAAATCATGTAAGATCAGGAGCTTGCTGCTCTAGATGCCCTGGTCTGCCATGGAGATCCTGATCTTCTTACTTGGAGAATACGTAATAATCAAAACATGCTAAAAGCAGCTCATCATGTTGATCCAACATCCACACAAGCTGATAGATTCGGGTTTGTTGTGTTTCTGCCTTCATTTTGCCTGCTCCAGAAGCACGCTCTTCTCCTGTTTTACTGTAATGACCTGCTGAAAAAGTTCCCAGCATGCGGTCTGGCCAAATGCCAACTGTTTTCTCTGCGCAATAAATCCTAGACAATTACCGCCACTTCAATTAAGCTTATAAATGCGACTCAAACCAAAACGACCTCCCAAATATAGACGCTGGTATGCACACGTGTTTCATGTTACGGCTCTTTAACGTCTTTCACCTGAGGAGCACATGCGCCAGACGATACAGCAGCAGGATCACGAAGAGACAGGAATAATCGAATCAGGTAGAATTTTATTGCTGTCTGAATGAAAGAGATGAATACGACGGGGGTCAGGTGTCAGAGCTCTAGATCCGGGAATAGCAGCACATGAGACTATATAGAGGTTGACATGATGGGACCAGAATCTAGAGGATCTGTTTTTGATGGAGACTACAAAGCAGTTCTGTAAGTCGCTGTGGATGAAGGCATCTGCTAAACGTTGTAAATGTATATCGAGAGCTACGCGAGGTGGAAGACACAGAGATTGATGGAATAACTGAAAAGTTACATGGGAGCGATGAAGCCAGGTTGTTGAGATTATAAGCATGTGTATGATTGTGTGGCAAGATGCTATATACACACTTATCATGTTAAACAGTATTATATATAGAGCGACAGATAAATAGATCGTGTTTGCCTGGTTGATTTACTCCTAGTCTAAAAAAATCAGTGAGAGAAAGTAATCCACGTTGTACATCTTTATCACATGTTACTGTACACCGCATGCATCTTTATGATCACGTGATGACGTGTTATAGACGTATATAACACATTTATTACATAAAAGCTATCCGGTACAATCTGGGCTAAAAAGAAATCAACTTTTCCATAAAGCATCGGTTTATAGAGTTGACTCTTTTCAGTTGAATCTTTTAAGATTAATATAGAAAGAAATGTTTTATTTCTCTAATTAAGTTACAGTCTATATGTGTTTCTTCATGAAAAGCTTCCTTTGTGATGGCTCAGTGAATATGCAGATTAGTTTGTGACATCATCTGGCTATTTTTTGAGCATGCATTATTCGATCAATACAAGTGAGTAAAAATAGTCTAGCTCAAAATCCCACACAATGTGCCAGACATCATCGACTTGAGAAAGAAAATGTAGGTTGGGAGAAAGCAGGAGACACATTTGTCTCTCGGTTAAAGATGCTAAAACACACACACAGTTTCCAATACCAAAAAAACTCCAACTCCAATCCTTCTCCTCCTTTCATATAGCGTCCGAAAGACCTGACAGTCTCTAAATCAGGCCTGCACACGTGTAAAGATCAAATATTATCAGTTGAGGCACCATCAACAGGATTAATGCAATCTCCCTTTAGGATATCCGTCTCACGCAGCCGGTGTGAGGCAGTGGAAGGGGAGCAGAGCCACAGTGCTGGGTGAAGATGAAGGAAAGCGAAGGAAAAGAAATCTCTCGGTGTGGTTTACGGCCTGGACGCGAGCCAGACACTGAGGAGAGAGAGAGAGAGGGAGAGAGAGAGAGAGGACGTCGGGATGCAGCAAAGCAAAATGGCGGCAGAGGGAAATTAATGGAGAGCAGATCTACCAGAGAAAGAATATAAACGAGTTTTCAATTTCTTACAGCCTGAAGGGGTTTATGGTGTTTGAAGAAGAGGATGATGAAGGATTTTTAAAAAATGAACACCGCCAGAATCCCTCTAACAATGAAAGTGATTTATTTTGATGTATAGTATGAACATATTATACAGAGATTGATGTGATGGTCCGGGAAATGATCCAAGAATTGAACACTGCATCCTGGACAAATATTTCAACAGTGTGTGTGTGGATGGTGTGTGTGTGTGTGTGGATGGTGTGTATGAGTTCTCTACAGTGACTATGAGCAGAAATTGAATGAAAAGTAAAAAAAGTATAAAAATAGCCTCAGAAAAGCTTCACTTTTTATTGGTGGTGCAATCAGTCAGCCGTAAACAGCCCTGATGAGACTTTACTAGGAGGTTCTGTGCCTGTTACTTTTACACATAACCATAAAATGGGAAACCACAGTGTGTGTGTGTGTGTGTGTGTGTGTGTGTGGTGATGAGGTCCCAGTCCTGACGTCCTCAGCAAGAGGCAGAAACTTTCTGAAGGACATGTGGAATTGGGTTTAATGGTATGCTTTGAGAAATTAAACCCTATCCAACAAGGTGAATTTGGTAACAAGAGTAAGGTTGTGAATTTAAAGAGCCACTTCTGGCGTTTAACCCAAAACAAAGCGATAAAGACAGGAGTTTGAAGAGAATTTATTGGTCATGATCAGGAAACTTCATGAGTGTGGAATGCGTCTGATGTCAGGGATCACAGGGCAACACACACACACACACACACACAGACACACACACACCTGAGCTCAGGATCTAACCCTGTACATGTGAGGTGGAAACGGTACCTGATGCGCCACCATGCTGCCTAAAAAGTACACTTAAGTACCTTCGTGTGTGTGTGTGTGTGTGTGTGAAGGTGTGGTACTCGGTGTGGGACACACACAGTGTCTGTATGCACTTCCAGCTCGTGTCCTGTGTGAGGCGCTGTCCTCGTCCGCTTCAGAGGGCAGGTTTCACACAAAAGAGGACGCATCTGAAAGAGTGCGCTTTCTCTTTACAGGAACATCTCGTCCTGCTCCTGTGTTAGATGCCTCTTGTTGTTTCAGCTCGGAATGCAGCGGCAGGTCCGAGGAACTGGAATACGCGGATTTTAGCAGGTGCCTTGAGAAGTCTTGGAGTAACGCATCCTTCAGTTTCAGTGGAAAATGCTTGCACGATCTTTACTCGTGGACTTTTTGTTCATCTGCACCGCGCGCACATGAAGGAGGTGATGAAGATGAGGATGAAGAGCGCCGTGCTGTGATTTGTCCCGCTTGCGCGCGCCGCGCGGGTTCCTCCTGCGAGTCTCGAGCATGCAGCGCTTCCGGCAGCGGCTCCGGGTTCTGATGCTCTTTCTGGGATTTCTGCACGGCGTGACAGGTGAGGAGATCTGTCCTCTACACCGAGCTGCTACTCTATACTGACACTTTGTTAAGAGCTTTTTGGTCGTGCACATTATTAGTATCGTCACCCCTCTAACCCGCTCCATCAGTGAGAATGAGGGACCAGAGGAAACAATGACATGGTGGTGGGTATATGGTGCTGGATACACATTTTTTTGCATGGATGAGCTTTATTCATTTTCAATAAGTGTTTTATAGCCTGGTCAAGCATATTCCAGGAAAACTGGTGTGAATACATACACAGATGAGACAACAGTTCATGTCAGGTCACTAATTCGCACCTAGGAGCAATTAAGAGACACCAGTCGGCATGTTTCTGAGAGATAATCCAGAGGAAACCATGTCTATATTCAATAAATCAAGTAAGAATTTTACATGCAACAATAAACATACTGTTTCGCTCTGAATTATGGCACGACATTTTTATTGTGTAAGAAAACAATAAATCTCATCTGAGCTCCAAGCCTAAATCCCCTCTAATGCCCGTTACGGACACAATGCGAATCTTCTTAGCCCGTGCCCTTTCATCTCACCCGGTGACCTCTGTGAATGTGGCCAGCTGCGCTTTCTCTGCATGTTGTTGTGTAGCTGTCAGTGCATTAATGATCACTGGAGTGAATTCAACACTGTGGCACGAATACAGCCAGAAGGTCATTTGTGCCGAATCACTGCAGAGTTCTGTAAATGATGAAGAAACTATTTCTGTAAATGAAAACACTCGTACTTCATTGGACACATTGACTGGTTGTGCACATGCAAAGCCTATCAGGGCATCCTTGTGTCACCTCGCGTTGCTTCTTGGCTGTCGTGGCTCTGAATGCAGTAATCGTTTCTTGACATGATCTCAACTCATAGTTGGCTGTCAGATGTAGCGCTGCAGGCCCTGACTGCTTCTAGCCGTGTAGAATTACAGAAACGCATTTCATTTGCAGCCAAACAGTTGTCTCAACATCAATCATTCGTGTGTGTGTTTGTTACTTTCCCTCCCTTTAATCCAGCCTCTAGATGTGTGGGCCACGCCTGCAGCCCTCCTGTGGGCAACTTGGCCAGTGGCAGGATTCTTCACACACAGTCAACCTGCTGCTCCAACAGCTCGCTGATGGTAGACGACCCTTTTCTCCACCCGGACACGTGGTGGGAGTCGGGAGCCGCAGCAGCTGGAGAGGACGAAATCCGCCTGGACTTGGAGGACCGTTTCTGCTTGACCCATGTGGTGCTGGTGTTCCGCTCGGCGCGTCCTGCTGCCATGAGCCTAGAGCGCTCGCAGGACTTTGGACGAACCTGGGAGACACTGAAGGTGTTCGCTGAGAACTGCAGCTCTGCCTTCGGCCTCCCTGATGATGTCAGTCAGCAGGAGGCACTTTGCACGTCCAGATACTCCGGTGCCACGCCGTGTACTGGGGGAGAGGCAAGTAGTTTAAATGATTAGCTTTGTAGCACTGATACAGGGGCTTTGCCTCCTTTATAATTATTAATAGAAATGCCTTCCCAGAGACACCTGGATTAATTCATAGTGGTCAAATTTGACTTTTTGCAATTTATATGATTTTTTTTACATTGAAGCTTTAAAAAAGATCTATGTTACTTGATTCCCCTCCAGGTGATTTTCCGATCCATGGCTCAGGGCAGAGGGATGGACAACCCCTACAGTGCCGAAGCCTTGTCCATACTGACCCTGACTAACCTGCGCATTCGCCTCCTGAAACCCCATCACTGTCCTGCTTCCCCTTTCACCGCCTCTAGGGGGCAGCGCAATGCTCCACAAAAAGCACTCAACCTCCTGGTCCTACCCACGGTTCCCGGACGGACACTGCATAACTCCACACACTCCGATTCTGCTCCTCCTTACGCCATCTTCTCGCTCCTGGCACGAGGGACATGTCTGTGTCATGGACATGCGGAGCAGTGCCTTCCTACTGGAGGACAGGACGGCCTTCTACAGAGCAGCGGGGTGGTAAGTTAGTGTGAGAAAGGACAAAGGAGTGCAGAACTCAGATACATGCTGTTTATTACGTGTTAGTCCAGAATTAAGGTGTGGGTTGTCTTGTTAGGAAAAAGGGTGGAACTTTACAGCTCTGCTTTGTCTTGGGGTGGAGCTCATTTCTGGGCTGGTTAAATGTAAATAGACACTTTAAAAAAAGCTTTTCTTATAAATCATGAAACTGTCGCTATAAACCACACTCACGAATAAGAGCTTGTGAGTGGTTTGTAAGGGCAGATAAAAGTTCAGAAGTTCATCCGCATAAATGTGTGTGTGAACAGGTGCAAGGCAGGTGTGTGTGCACTCACCACACAGCAGGCGTTCACTGTGAGAAATGCTCTCCTCTCTACAACGATCGGCCCTGGAGGGCAGCCAACGGCAGCAGCGGAGAACCGAACCCCTGTCAGAGTGAGTGTTCTACCTGAGTACTGCCCGGAAAGCTAACATGTTCAGGACAGTGGGGTTTTTCACATTGTCATTGCTTGCCTTTTTCTATCTAGAGTGTGAATGTCATGGCCATGCAGAGAGCTGCCACTTCTCCAGGCGAGTGTGGCAATCCACGGGCGGCACCAGCGGAGGCATGTGCGATGACTGCCGGCACAACACGGCGGGCCGGAGGTGCCAACGCTGTCGCCCTGGATACCGACGCCACCCCGCTCGACCCCTCGACTCGCCTCAAGCCTGCATACGTGAGTGAGGGAATCAGGAGCTCTTTATAATGAGCAGGAATAAGACAAAGTTCACCACACACATGCCACAACATGCAAAATACGGCGGAAACACATTCGGTATCATCTCACGTGCTACAACATGCATTCTTACCTCATTTTAATCAAGTGCTGAAGTGGTAATGATGAATAATCGTAATTAGATAGGATTAGGCCTTTGGCACAGAAAGTCTGAAAGGCTTTCGTATTTCAGATAAATATTGACAGATAAGTGGAGAGGAGACTCGTAGCCCCGGGCTTCAGGATGAAGGACGTGAGAAGACATGCCTTTGTTGATTTGATATCAGTTCCATATAATGAACACAAATTTATACCAGATTTATATTCATAACACGAAATACAAGATTGTTATGTGCGTCTACAGAATTTCATTTTCTTATATAAAGCTTGTAATTGGTTAATGTTTGTGAGATAATAGAACTTTTAAAGGATGATGAAATGTTCCTGGGTCAGAGTCAAGGCAGAAAGCACAAAATATCAGCAAAGAAAACCTGTGGAGAGTTAGTGCTGGAAATTTCAGAATGTTTTATCGCCCCCTGCTGGAAACACAGTGGCATTACATCGTCATGACTTAAATAAACGTAAAGAAAGATTTATTAAAAACATTGCTTTGACCAAGAAATGTATGGCTGTATCATACAGTGTCAGGAAACACATCAACAAGTAATCTGAACAGATAGTGAAGAAGTCTAAAGCGTGTGTGTGGTAATTTACAGAGCTAAACTTTTCACCTACTGTAAATGTTAGCTTGATTAGCCTTGTTACAGCAGAGCAAAACTATATTTAATTTTGGGTGTAACTGCTGCATTAAGTGTTAAACACAAACCACAAGTCTTGTTTTTGGTCTAGATAAAAGGATTTATAAAAGATTGGGAGGAAGTTTAGGGAAGAAAAGATTTTATAGCCACTTTCTGAGAGACTCATTCGTATGGTAAGATATGGAAGTTTCCAGAGGTAACTCTATTGGAAGAAATGACACTGGTCAAGTGAAAATATTATGCACATTATCCATCTGATCCATGCAGTAAAGCCTTATCTTGAGGGAAAACCTTTAAGAGTATTATTAAAATGATGACAGAGAATGGTAAATATTCTCCATCACCCCTCTTACCCCAGGTTGTTGGTGCGACCCGGTCGGCTCTGTGCCGGTCAGGACCAGCGAGGAGGCGGTCTGGTGTCACCCCAGGAGCGGGCAGTGCCACTGTAAGCCTGGTGTCGGGGGGATGAGCTGTAATCACTGTCTCCCTGGACACTGGGGCTTTGGACAAGAGGGCTGCAGACCCTGCACCTGCTCTCTGACTTGTGACCCTGTTACAGGTCACTGCTTAGGAAGGTGAGTTGAAAACAGAAACTAAAATGTATCTTATATCATCCTGGAAAATGTTTAGGCTTTAACTTGGATGTGTTTTCTTGATGTATGTCGAATCTCTTTCTCTTTCCAGCAAAACCAACAGAGAATTTTACAACGTTCCCCTCGGAGGTAAAATTCCTGATCTGACTCACTTCCACACGCATGAGGAGACCAAGTCGTGGTCCAACGAGCTCACCGTCTCTGCCCTGTACCACACAGGTGAGCTAACAGACACCATGTACCTGTGCATCCACAATGAACGACGTATGGACAGCCTGTCACATTCTAGGAGTGGAAATTAGCATGTGTTTATGTGTGATGCTTTTTCACAGGGAAGTGTACCTGCAAGGAAAGGAAGGTGAAGAGTGTATCTGATCTGTGCAGGATGAAACATTCTTATGGTAAAATCAAACACGTTCCTCAAGAATGTACGGTACGATACATATAACATGCACAGCTAATGATGAGTTTTTGTCAGAAATGCGCCGTTTCTCAGGAAACTTCGTGATGTATGCTTAAACCTTGCTACATATTCTGCAAAATAACTGATTTTGTATTTTTATTATATGCTCAACTTTGTGTTTTGAATACGGTGTGGATGCTAAAGCGTGTGCTCATCTCTCCCGTGCAGTGATCAAAGCCAGCGTGCTGTCAGCTCACGATAAAGGCACACATGCGGTGGTGCAGGTGAAGGTGAGGAAGGTGCTGCGCTCAGGCATGGTGCTGCTGTCTCAGGGCACACACAGCCTGTACCCGCTGTCCTGGACCAGCCGAGGCTGCACCTGCCCTGTCCTCAACCCAGGTACTATAACTACATGCTAATGTAAAGGCCAATAACGACACTGATGTTATGATTTATTAGTTACGATAAATACAGCTGTTATCCTGTAACTATACAAGTAAAACAGGCATGAAAGAAAGTCTTCATAAAGTCTTACTAAAAATCACTCCAAATTAAACAATTATATATACAGCAATTTGGCAGATGCAGATGTAAGTCCAGAGCGACTTACATTTATCTCATTTATACAACTGAGCAGATGAGGGTTAAGGGCCTTGCTCAAGGGCCCAGCAGTGGTAGCTCAGTTTTCCTGGGATTTGAACTCATGATCTTCTGATCACTAGTCCAACACCTTAACCACAGAAAATCTGACAGGATACAGATTTTATTTTACGTAAAAATGTTTTGTATAAATGTTCATCCCAGCCACCACCTCTTAATGAGGAAAAAGACTTAGCTATTATATAGAACAGATTTATTTATCATAGGTTTATAAGGCTATTTATATCTGGCACAGTGTGAAGCATGAGGTGATCAGTCATGGAGTATGGGGTTTGTGAACTCCAGGAAAGGGAGAGTGGAGAGTGAAGCGTGTGATGGAAGTCATGGTGTTCAGGGAGTCCAGAGTCGCACAGTTTGCCGAAGAGAATGAGATTTTCAGTTTCTCAGCGCAGGAATTAGTGTTGAAATGTTCATGTGTGTTAATCACGCACTCTTTTCTGCCCGTGTCCAGGAACAGAGTACCTGCTGGCGGGTGCAGAGGAGGCGGAATCTGGGCGTTTGCTGGTCACCATGCGGAGCCTGGTAGTGCCGTGGACGAACACGCTCGGCTTTCTGGTCTCCGAGGCTCTGCGGCAAGGATGCTTATGAGAAGAACGTTCTGGAAAGATACACAGGACTCTGAAAACTCTGAAAAAGTCTTCAGACTCTAAAACACAGCAGGTTTCCTAAACCACGAGATGTGAACAGAACTGTACTGAACTCCCACAGTCGTGATTCACCCTGATACACGGCTCAGGACGGCTGTTTTTATTGCTTCCACGAATTATTACAGTAGTACCAGTGATCCATTTAAACAACTGTCCATTCTGATAGCACATTTGTTGTTGTTTTTGATACCATTTGATTGATTTTCCTTCTGTCAATGTTAAATAGTCTATTTTTGTAAACGTTTAATAAAAAAAGGACGAAACTCACATACACTAGCGAAAGTCTGCCTTTCCATGTACATGAAATGTAATATGGAGTTTGCAGCTAGAACAGCTTCAACTCTTCTGGGAAGGCTTTCCACAAGGTTTAGGAGTGTGTTTATGGGAATTTTTGACCATTCATCTAGAAGCGCATTTATGAGGTCAAGCACTGATGATGGACAAGAAGGTCTGGCTCTCAGTCTCCTCTCTAATTCATCCCAAAGGTGTTCTATGGGGTTGAGGTCAGGACTCTGTTCAGGACAGTCAAGTTCCTCCACACCAAACTCACTCATCCATGTCTTTATGGACCTTGCTTTGGTCACTGGTGTGCAGTCATGTTGGAACAGGAAGTGGTCATCCCCAGACTGTTCCCACAAAGCATGAAATTGTCCAAAATGTCTTGGTATGAAGCTGAAGCATTAAGAGTTCCTTTCACTGGAAATAAGGGGCCGAGCCCAACCCCTGAATTCAATGATTTGGAGGGGTGTCCCAATACTTTTGCCAATATAGTGTATATGGAGCCAACAAACATTGATCGTTACCATGGATACCGCTTTCTTCATGATATTATTTCTTACATTTATTGTTACACTTAACATTAAACTAAACTATAATTTATTAATACAAGCTTATGGTATGAAATATAAGGAAAAAAGGTTTCACAAAGGCAGGAGACTTCTCACACGGCTGTGAGGATATACCATGATATGGAACGTGGAGGAGTTTTTAGCTTTCAGGATTTTAAATAATAATATAAATAATGGTATAATGAAGAGGATCAGGTCCACACGAAACCTTGGCAAATTTAGAAAATAATATTCAGGAAAAAATGTATAGCATGTTTACACAGTGAGACAATATCAGAAGTGAACTTGCATTAAAATGTAAATATGCTGGATGCGTCTTAGTTTTAATACTGATCAGATGCGAGTGAAACATCTCAGGGCTTAATTTGTCTCTCACCACTGCATTTGTAATAATCTCAAGTACAAAAAAAGCCCATAACTGAGGAGAATCAGAGCTACAGGCCTGGACATGAGATATTAAGATCCATCATTCATCATAATCAGAATAAAGCAATTAGTCGGTGAAGAAGCAGACTTCCGACAACACCATCCGCTTTATTCAGACATCTTCAGCTACGTGAGAATCATTAATAAAGGGATAGTAAAGTCAAATCAAACACACACACAAACCAGGAAGAGACCTAATTCCATCCCATTCTCTTCCCATCGATGATAGGACTTTAAGACGTTTTCCAGAATTCTCCGCCATCATTCAGGACATGTTTGGTAAAAACAGCAGTGTGAAACACTAAATATTGTTTTTGTTTTTTAATCAAGAAAAACATCTAAATACGACTCAGTGCAGACGCAGTCCTTTAGACATGAACCTTAATCATCAAATCTCATCAGCAGGAGCATCAGAAACTACTCAAGTTCTCATTTCTTAAGGATTTGTAAGAATCTCAAGCATACACTTATCCAAGAGTGATGTTTATATTGCGTGATTAGTCATTATTAGATTTCCCGTCGTCATTCTCGTCACATCTCGCCTCCTTCCAGGTGTTTCTGAGCTTCGTGTTTATTCTCCTGAGCCAGGCAGTTCAGAGGTTGAAAGGCTGTGTGTGAGAGTGTGTGTGTGTGTGTGTGTGTGTGGGACAGAGAGAGAGAGAGAGAGAGAGATAGAGAGAGATTAGCTTGCTGCAGGTTTCTCTGTGCTTGCTGCTGCTTCTTCTGAACCTGAAACAGAAGCAGAGTCACTGCTGGGGGTCTCAACAAGTGCAGGGGTATCAGAGGGGGCGTCAGAGGAGGCGGTCTCATTGTCGTCCTCCTGCGGGTAGAGTTCGGGGTATTTCTGCATGCACTCCTGCATGCCGCGGAAATATTCGATACACTCGGAGCCCTTCACCTCCTCCTTGCTGTAGTGGAAACAGGAGAAGGCATCTTTGAACTGCTGGCCGCACGGGCCGCTGGCCATCCCCCCCAGACACGGGCAGTTCCAGTTAATGTCCCCGTTGGGCAGAATAAGACCTGCACGCGGGCAAAAAAAAGTTATTTAAGTCGATTCAGTCCTGACAATTAAATATGCAAAAAGTCCACAAGTCTTCCATCACATGAGAGAACACAACCTGACTCTCTCTAACCGTCTCATCTCTGTGTCTTTGTTCCCCCGTCTCACTCTTTCTGTCCGTCTCACTCTCTCTGTCCCCCTGTCTCATTCTCTCTCTGGCCCCTCTGTCTCACTCTCTCTGCCCCCCCCCATTTCATTCTCTCTGTACCCTCTGTCTCACTCTCTCCGTCTGCTCTGTCTCATTCTCTCTCTGTCCCCCTGCCATTATCATGTCATACTAATTCACTAAGGAGGTTAATGTCATGCGCTGACCGTGATCCTCATAGGGGTCATTGGGGTCATCTTCCACCAGCTCAGCGTTGCTTGGGGCTTCGTGGTCCTCCTTTGTCACAAAGATGACGCGGTCTTTACCTGAAAAAAGCAAAACACTCAGACTAAGTAAATACTGAACCAGAGAGAGAGAGAGAGAGAGACACACACAGAGACAGAGACAGACAAGAGACAAAGAGAGACAGACAAAGAGAGACAGACAGAGAGAGAGAGAGAGACAGAGACAGACAGAGACAGACAAGAGACAAAGAGAGACAGAGAGAGAGAGACAGAGATTGAGAGAGACAGACAAGAGACAAAGAGAGACAGACAGACAGACAGAGAGAGAGAGAGAGACAGCGAGAGACAGAGAGGTCTAATTAGAATCAATAAAGCAGCAACAAGCCTAAACTATGATTTTAACAAACTTTATAAATAAATATAATAAATAATTATAATAATAAGAGCAAGCACAAAAATCTCTGATTTATTTATAATTCTCAACTACAAACAACTGAGCATTTGTGGATATACAGTAAGCTTGCTAACGCATATCTACGTTTCCCACCCGTATTCCACCAAATCCCCGCCTTCTATACAAAGACTGGTTAAATGCACGCTGAGGCGGCCTATTAACCAATGACAGAGCAGGCTCCGGAACAAAATTAGCCAATCGTAATTAAGAAGGCGGGAGTTGCCGGAATGCGGGTGACTGTAACCGCTAACACACATGACATGCGAAATCAATGTCATTGCCGAAGAAATAAGAAAGCTTCCGCAGGTAAGGTTTATCAGTAAATAAAAAAAACCATACCTTCCTGCCTGCAATAAGACATTTTACCAACGCGCGAAAGGGTTGGTCACGCGACTGAACACCTTTTATTCTCCGTATTTAATATTTGGTCCTCAGCAACCGGCGAACTGAGCAGCCGCACGCTTCTGTGTGAAGCAAGCTGAAACTCAGCTCTGTGATTTCACAATAAAAGTTCAAAATAAACGTTGCTATTAAATAAAATAAAAGTCCCTAAAAACATAAGCGGTACATTGCACCAGAATAAAAAAAAGTAATTAATAAATAATCAATAAAAAGAAAGACATACATTTCCTTAACAAACTCTTATTTATTATTATTATTATTATTATTATTATTATTATTATTATTATTATTATTATTATTAAGAAACACAGAACCACATTGGATCTTTTTCACTTTTTTTATATTCAGAACCACAAATCTCTGTTTATGGTCCTGAAATTGTGACCTTTTTTTTTTAATTTTCAGTCCTATTGAATTTTAGAGCAAACTCTTTCAACTAAAATTTATATTTAAATAATACAAAAATTGGGCTTTTTGTTTTATTATGTATGCAAATGTTTGCCTTTGCAATTACACAAGTATACGTTGCATTAAAAAATATATATATATATTTTAAAAAAAGGTTATCAACTAGCAAAGATCTTTAAGAGTGCTAATAAATGAATCCAGTGTAATCTTGAGCTGAAAGCATGATGTCAGACTTTTAAAAAAACTCCATATTATATATATTAAAAATGAAATCTGTCGGTCTTTACACTACCGTTGACAGCTTTTTTAGATGTTGGCAAGCTTCAGGTGGCTTTTTCCAGCTCTAAGACGTGTGTCAGCGTGTTAAAAGAGGACACGGTAAATCAGGGAGGCGTGTGAACGAGCCAGAGACGACACACACTGCCTGCATGTGAGGCCGAGATAGCAGAGAGACAAAGGCTTCCAAACGTGTGTGAGGTCAAAGCTAATAAATCAAATCACAGATGGTTTTACATTCAGTGTGTGTGTGTGTGTGAGAGAGACAGAGAGAAACATGTGACGACACAGAAGAGCGTGACGACTCAGAGGCAGAGCCAATCATCCTCTGGCAGCCGTGACACTCTGACCGCTACACAAAAGGCATCAGTTATTAAAACTCTAAGAGGCTTTTTGGGTGAAGGAAGTGTGGGAGATGATATAAAGCACCTGAAAGGGATTACAAAAAAAGAGCGGATTTGCTCTGAAAGGTTGCTCGTAGTTACAGAGACAACACACACAGTTTGAAGTGGGAGAGATTGCCAAGATTTTCTTGCTCCCCTTTGTCAATACTGAGCTTATCCTGGAACACACACACACACACACACACAAACACACACACACACATACAGCAGACTCAGCATGTAACCTAAGGCTCATAATAAAGGGATCAGGACAAACTTTGAGCGGTTGACATGGTGCAGCTTACTATAAGAGAGATATTTATGAAAGTCTTATGGAAGGAGTCTCCACTGTCAGCGCTTTCTAATGGTCAGCAGGTTTACCGCCATGGGAAAGATGGAATTTATGCTGTTTGGTTTCTCTGTAACAGGAACAGCTGCTGTTCTCCCCGTGTCTGCGTGGGTTTACTCCAGGTACTCCGGTTTCCTCCCACAGTCCAAAAACATGTGCATTAGGTTGACTGGTAATTCTAAATTGCCCATAGGAGTGAGTGTGAGTGTGTGTGGTTGTTTGTCTATATGTGTGTGGCCCTGTGATGGACTGCTGACCTGTCCAGGGTGTACCCCTGCCTTTCACTCCAATGTGTGCTGGGATAGGCTCCAGCAGATCCCCGTGACCCTAATTAGGAATAAAGCGGGTATAGACAATGGATGGGAATGGATGGATGGATGGATGAACAGTTGCTATTGATCATGATTCCTGAAGAAAGTAATAACCAAAATCCAGGCTTCATCAGAAAAAAAGGCAGCAATATTTAGAGGTATTTCTGTGAAATTTTAATGTGAATGTTCCAGATCTCGTATGAAAAGCATGAATCACACATTATATCTGTATATTTACATTCGAACATTTCCTCAAGCATAAAAAAACAAACAAAACAAAGACAGTAGAATCTACACTGATATTAAACTATATACTTAGAAAATGCCATCAACATAAATCCACTAGAATAAAACTCTATATCTAGACACACAGATAAGAGACTAAGACAGTTTTTTGGTATAATATTTGATCAATCTTCAAAATATCTTTCTTAAAAATTTTTATTATTGTGTACACTTGTGTTATTTCTTTTTCCAGTCTGCCCCAAAACTTCTTCAGCGGTGCATCAACACGAGCAGAGAGAAACGTGATACTGACCACTGCTTCAAACTGCTTTAAACTCAGACTAAACCCCGACTAAACCCAGTTTTAAAAACGTTTCGTTTTGGTATCAAGTTTAGATTACAGATGATCAGAAAAAAGCAAGAAAGATATAAAATTAAAGATATAAAATAAAAAGAAAAGTAGAAAAGTTTCAGCTCGTTCCCTTTCACGCTTCACACGTCACTCATCATCAACAGATCCTGTTTCAGAGAGTGAGAGAGTTTAAACACAGAGCTGAGCGCAGAACAGGCTTTAGTCTGAACGGGGCTTAGTTTAAGTGGGTGTTGAGTTGGGTTTAGTCTCCGTTTTTGCTCATTAGTGTAACAAGTCACATAGTGTAACAATATTACATTTCCCAGCGCATAACAAATAAGCCCGACCTGCCTGGGCACAAAAGTGAGACTCAAACTAAACCCAAAATGAGATGAAAACCAGGACTAATGAGAAAATGATACTGAACAGTAGCTGAGTGGTAAGCGAGCAGTAACTGAGCAGTAACTAAGCAGTAAGTCAGCAGTAGCTGTGCAGTAACTAAGTAGAAACTGAGCAGTAAGTGAACAGAAACTGAGCAGTAAGTGAGCAGTAACTGAGCAGTAAGTGAGTAGTAAGTCAGCACTAAGTGAGCAGTAAATGAGCAGTAAGTCAACAGTAACTGAGAAGTAAGTGAACAGTAAGTGAGCACCAAGTGAGCTGTAACTGAGGAGTAAGTGAGTAGTATGTGAGCAGTAAGTCAGCACTAAGTGAGAAGTAAGTGAGTAGTAAGTTAGCAGTAAGTGAGCAGTAAGTGAGCAGTAACTGAGCAGTAAGTGAGTAGTAAGTTAGCAGTAAGTGAGCACTAAGTGAACAGTAAGTCAGCACTAAGTGAGCAGTATGTCAACAATAAGTAAGCACTAAGTGAGCAGTAAGTCAGCACTAAGTGAGCAGTAAGTGAGCAGTAAGTCAGCACTAAGTGAGCACTAAGTGAGCAGTAAGTCAGCACTAAGTGAGCAGTAAGTCAGCACTAAGTGAGCAGTAAGTGAGCAGTAACTGAGCAGTAAGTGAGTAGTAAGTCAGCACTAAGTGAACAGTAAGTCAGCACTAAGTGAGCAGTATGTCAACAATAAGTGAGCACTAAGTCAGCAGTAAGTCAGCACTAAGTGAGCAGTATGTCAACAATAAGTGAGCACTAAGTCAGCAGTAAGACAGCACTAAGTGAGCAGTAAGTGAGCAGTAAGTCAGCACTAAGTGAGCACTAAGTGAGCAGTAGGTCAGCACTAAATGAACAGTAAGTCAGCACTAAGTGAGCAGTAAGTCAGCACTAAGTGAGCAGTAAGTCAGCACTAAGTGAGCAGTAAGTCAGCACTAAGTGAGCAGTAAGTCAGCACTAAGTGAGCAGTAAGTCAGCACTAAGTGAGCACTAAGTGAGCAGTAAGTCAGCACTAAGTGAGCACTAAGTGAGCAGTAAGTCAGCACTAAGTGAGCAGTAAGTCAGCACTAAGTGAGCAGTAAGTGAGCACTAAGTGAGCAGTAAGTCAGCACTAAGTGAGCACTAAGTGAGCAGTAAGTCAGCACTAAGTGAGCAGTAAGTCAGCACTAAGTGAGCAGTAAGTCAGCACTAAGTGAGCAGTAAGTCAGCACTAAGTGAGCAGTAAGTCAGCACTAAGTGAGCACTAAGTGAGCAGTAAGTCAGCACTAAGTGAGCAGTAAGTCAGCACTAAGTGAGCAGTAAGTCAGCACTAAGTGAGCACTAAGTGAGCACTAAGTGAGCAGTAAGTCAGCACTAAGTGAGCAGTAAGTCAGCACTAAGTGAGCAGTAAGTCAGCACTAAGTGAGCACTAAGTGAGCAGTAAGTCAGCACTAAGTGAGCAGTAAGTGAGCTGTTGTGTGGTGGACCTTTGTTACAGAGTGTATAAGAGCAGAGTGCACGCTTCAGGACATGACCTCTGGGAGAACAGGATAGAGCTCAGTATCTGAGCAACAGCCGTGAGGAAAAATGCACCTTATCACGACAGAGCAACGTGCCAAGCTGACACCGAGACTCATCGCTGTTATGTAAGCATCTTCAACAATAGCTCGGGGAATGACACTGTTTGGACTGTCGTTTTGAAAACAGATTCGGTCCAGACTCCGCATGCCTTTTGTGCACGGCCCTTTCGGAAAAGGTGAACGTGAATAGCTCTTTAAGGTCCGTTGCTTGTTTATAAATGAGTGCCTGGGGTCAGTGTGAGAATACCACTGTCCAGTGAGCGACATGTGATACTGAACTGCACGGATCTTAAGTCTGAACAACATGATTACACTCGATTTCATAAACAAGTAGCAGACAAGAAACAAAATATTCGATAGTCTTTGAGCACGTGCCCGGAAGAACACGTCACCACCACAGTGTCCTTCTCTGTCACTCCATCAGACGCTGTACAGAGCGAGTCCTCACGTGTGGATTCTACATGGCCATGGTGGTGGTGGTGGTGGCGGCGGCGGTGGCTGCGGGCGTGGAGGCTTGCTGCGGTGTGACTTTGGCCAGCCGGTGCTCTTTGTTCTGCAAGCAGCTCCGGCCACACAGCTGACAGGAGGCGCAGCAGGAGTTGCAGCAGGGCAGGAAACGACACACGCTCACTCTCCAGAGGAACCAGCCGGGAGACCAGCAGCACCAGCACACAACCACGGAACCAACCAGAACTCCCAGAATCACGTAGAGCGCCAGTAGAGACACGTACGGAGGAGAATCTGTGGGAACACGATGCATGTTTAGTGGACAAATACATCCTTTTTTGACTGATTTAGTCCTGCGAATAAAACAAAAATTAAAATAAAAACAATATATTTTCTGCACATTCATAGTGAGATGGGTTGCCAGGTTTGTAATTTTTACACCAAATTGGGAAAGTTTTCGAACAGGCAGTGTTTTTTCATCTAGTTTAAGCACTTTGGAGTAAACATTCAGAATAAAATCGAATCCTTCTATTCAATCATCTGCTACGGCAAAGAAAGAGAAAGTATAAATGTAGACCAGAGAGTTTATCTACGATGCATAGAACCATTTCTGTTTTAAAATATATTGCCAAGTTTGGGGAATATTGCAGAAACGCGTGCGCATAACGGTGAAGCTGATTCTTATCCAGAATCAGAATGGAAAACAGAATAAAATCCTCATTTCTTTTCTCCTCGAGACCTGACAACCCTCACAACCAGGAACAAATGATACTTTTATGACACGAGGGTACGGACACAAGCTCAGGTCTCCTCTCTGCGCTTCCTTGAACTCGTTCTAAACACAAAGTCACCGTATGACCTATTTGCAGACATATAAACCCAACAATGGTTCTAGGACACTAGCCGATCCTGGTGACCAGAGCTCTGACCGCTGATTTACGGCTCTGTCCACAGGAAGTCGCAGTGAGCATTCATGTGCTCCTCCAATTAGCTTTATGCCCTTTGTCATTCAGTTTAGCCATTACTTAGACATAAAACACAATGGGTGCTTTGAGAGAGCAGCTCCACACAGACCGGAGGGTCAGCGCCGGGGTGTGAGCACGTTTTAAAGAATCTCATTAGCAACATGACGTCTGTCAACTTTTCGGGGGTAAACACAGAGCAGAACGATTAACTAAATAACCCCATGAGAAACGCATAGGTGTGGAGAGAATGGATGGATTTTCTTCCAAATGCATGACTGTCTTGACTTCTAGCTAGCAAACCTTTCCTGGATATTTAAACCATGTTTTATAGAATTCATACTATGATAATAATAATTTAACATTCAGTCTTGCGCTGGCTGGAAAGCTGCATGCTTGCTAGCAGTAACAAAGCTGCATCACTCTTGCTTATGCTAAACTCTAGCTAACAAACGGGGAAAAAATATACAAATCACGCGAAACCTGAAACATCTGTGGTACAGAAATTCTTAAGAAACTAAAAAGACAAGGAAAAGGATTTATGCTAAAGTGTTTGGTGCAGCTGTTTTTATTAGGATGCTAACATAATTACTAGCACAACTAAAACAGGGCAGTTTATAATCGTTACACTTCTATTATATATTAATTCACGTTGTTGCTCAGGCAACATTCCCATTTATATATGAATATAACATTTTGGAAACATTCGTTTAAACATTATTATTTATAAACTTTAAATAAAAAATCGGACAGGCGTCAGATCAAGAAAATGTTCTTTCTTTAATGAAATTCAGGCCTACCAGTGACAGAATCAATGTCAGGGATGAGGTTTGGGCCACTGCACTTCTCCAGAGTCGATGCCCTCATGGTGGCCACCTTCAGCATGGGTGGAGGAGTTACGTACGGCTGACGTGTGCTAGCTGTGGACAACGGACCTAAAACAGAGCAGACACAGTGGCTTGACTTTTATATTCTCCTTAAAACGAGGCATTATCAGATCTCCAGTGTCTTTTATGCATGACAAAGTGGAAGCTTGAAGGAAAATGTTATGTAAAAGGTAAACTGACTGTTGCATCCTGGGTAATCTTGCAGGTCGGTGCCATCTCCGCAGTTGTCGATTCCCTTGTCGTCGCTGCACACCAGACTCAGTGGGATGCATTTTCCATTTTGGCAGGTGAAGTAGGGCTCACTGCTGCATTCAGACTGATTAAAGCCTGGAAAAGGACGACATTTACTCATTTAAAAATGTTAATATGGATGTGTCGGAGCTGCCTCAATCATCTAATCATTAAAGAAATGTCAGTTTAGTGAATGGAAAGGTTTTGTCCTTTCACTCTGCACCGTGAGCACAAATTCATAACTTTACTTTAGTGACCTCACGTCTTACCCAGCCTGAATGAGGTGAAGTCCCCAACAAAGTCCACGCGTGGTTGAGTCCCCCTCGTCACCAGTCGCAGAGTCAGATAGTTTCCAGTAGACAGGACTGGGCGTGGCAGGCTTTTTCCGCAAAGTGGCGGCCCGATAGGTGGTGCCATCTTATCACGACCATCATAGAACTGGATGTAAGAGCCAGCGTGACATGGATCTCCTTGGCCCTCGTCTGGAGTGGGCTCCATGCGCAGGTCAGGCCGGGTTGACCCCGAATTCGCAGGACCCCGGGCCGACTCTGGGACGAGGGGCACGGGGCTGAAGGGGGATACGCGCAGCAGGCTGTAAACCAGGAAGAAGCGAAACTGGAACTGCACTTTGTCACGGGGCGTGGCTGCCTGCATGGTCAGGTGGCAGTCAGTACCCATGCTGACAAAGTAGTACCTGCGCGACTCCTGGTGGGACCGGACGATCATACCGTCCCCCCGCACCGTCTGACCACAGAAATCCACCACGTTCACTGTCAGAAAAATGGAAAGATTAATGACATTCCTCAAAACAAAACCGGTCTGGAATGACTGTACCCTCCAAAGATGGCAATATTGGCATACAAAAGACCAAAGCAAACCTAATTGTTTGCCTAGCAAGACCGCAAGGGGGAGTTAGCTGCGTAATCTCCCCCATCTGGGGCAAGAACCAAATAATAGAAAGATTTATAACCACTCCAGGGTTTATTAGCTTTGTTACCAAGGGAAACTAGTGAATCCCTGATGCCTGACTTCCTGGAATGTCCTGAGAAAACCTCAGTCAGTGGCAAAGAAACAATACTTCAAAATATCCCGTAACCATGTTTCCTGAACTGAGTTTGCTCAAAAATGAGCAGGAGTAGGAGAGCGGGTTACTCGTAAAACGTATTCACGGCTCGGGATAAAATGCAAATGATCTGGATCTACTGTGGCTTCCCACTGCCATCAAAATTAGCACCACGGGAGAAAGCTTAAAGAAATAAAAATCCATTTTTCACCATAATGCACTTTAATCACAGTCAGTACAGTCACACCTGACACTTGGTGAAAAGAAATTGTGAAGAGATTTTGGTGTGTTATTATAAATGTAGGGCTGTCTACGCATATCCAAATGTTTTCAACTAACAAAGGTTTGGTTTTACTTTGTAAAAATTCTATTTGCTATATAATATATGGAATTGAATTGCATTTCTAAATGAATTCACGGTTAATTTAGTACACAGAAACGTCATTTCAGTGATGATAACACGAGTCAGGTTGTAAGTCTTGTTCCTGCTGTGGGGTGGAATTTAATATATTGTAATACAGTCATTACATCTTTTTATGCAAACAATAAAGGGAAACAGGTGTAATTGAAGTAACTGATGGAAAACTCACCTGTCTCGATGGAATCAGATTGCGGTGTCATCACACTCAGAAGAATAAACCATGTAAAGCGAAGTTTGGCCATTGAGGAGTCACAAAGTCTGGAGTGTTTTTCCTCCCAACTGTCCCTAGCGCTATAAATCCCTGAACTGCATTGTGAACAGATTAAAAAGTTAAACATGTGATCCCCATGATGCGAGATGCGGTCATATGGCGTCCTAATTAAAGCGGGATGAATTTTTGCCTCAGGAGCTGACCCTGCTTCATCATCGCCACTTTTGATGCCTCTTGGTCACGTCCACGCGTCTGCGCCGTTTCAGCAGGGCACACATCCTCCCCCACTCCTCCAAAAGACCATGCGCTCACAAGGAGGGGCTCCGTCCATCCACCATCCTCACCACTATCACCTTGGTCATCATCATTTTCCTCAGTGTTGGGAGTGTTTTAACCGACTTTCACTCTCACATCCTTATGCACTCATTCTTCAAGCCATGGCTGAAAAGCATGTTAAAACATTGTATGACATGTGGGATCCATGTAAAAGAAATGCCATTAATGTCACAACAGGAAGGCACAGACGCACAGCCAGAAATACGCTTTTCCCTCTCAATTCAGAATGCAGAAAAATGCTAATTAGAGCCGCCCCTAAAATCTACATACCCCGCCCCTTTGTCTTTAATAGACGGCGTGTAGCGTGGCCTTTATTTGATTATTACAACACGTTTGTCTGATTTTATATATGATAAGGAATAAAACTCACAGACACACACAGGAAGGAAAGACAATCAATACATTAAATCGTATTATGAAAAGTAGACGTTTTGTATTAAATGCACAGTGTGGGTGAGTGAAGGAAGGTAAACATGTGATTATAAGCAGATTCAGTAGATTTTTCCCACCTAAAGGCTTCACTGTCAGCAGTAACCCTGTATTCAACATTCCTGGCTGTACTCTCTAACCTTATAAAAGTGAACGCCTGGTGCAGAAGAGGCCTGTTTGTTTGTACTGAAGCTTGAACCTTTAGTAACGCTCAGACCCTTCTGTGACACCTCATAACCCAGGTTAGGAGCATCATAAAAACAGAAAAGCTCAAATGAAACTAACGCCAAATTGTGCACCGCCACCAATGTAAACTCTGCTTCATCAGTCTGTTAAATCTTTACCCCTAATTCTGATGGTACTATTGTCTAGTCATTACTGTGTTAAACATCTACTACGATTAAAGTGTCTTGTCCTGCACTTTATTAGACAGTTTATTGTTCACTGGCAATTAAAGAATCTTGAATAAGAATGATACAGAATGTACACTGATCATAACATTATGACCACTGGGCTTTTGGAGATGCTCTGATCCAGTGGTCTAGCCATCACAATTTGGCCTTTTGTCAAACTCGCTCAAATACAGTATGTTCCAATGTGCTATATTTTACCATTTTACAATTTTATATTTTATAATTTTTTATAATCTTACTTTCTTTTACTATTTGTATTGCTATTTGCTTATTATTATTTGTATTATCTTAAGTATTGTGCAATATTTTTTAGTTATTTATTTTCTTTTATAATTTTTTACATAGTTTCTTTTCTTTTCCTATCTGTCTTTTTCAATTTCTTTCTTTCTATCTTTAGGTTAAAAACCTGCACGTTAACTGTCTGTTGAACGGTTGTGACAATTGAATTTCCCCACTGTGGGATCAATATAGTTTATCTTATCCTATCTTATCTCAAATCCTTACGCTTACGCCAAAGCCCTGACCCACCAAGGCATGGACTCCACTAGATCCCTGCAGACCAGGAACACCCCACAAGAGCTGCAAGTTTTGGAGATGCTCTGATCCAGTGGTCTAGCCATCACAATTTGGCCCTTCATTAAACTCGCTCAAATCCTTACGCTTGTCCATTTTTCCTGCTTCTAACACATCAACTTTGAGGACAAAATATTGACTTCCTGCCTAATATATCCCACCCACTAACAGGTGCCATGATGAGGAGATCCTCAGTCTTATTCTCTTCACCTGTCAGAATGTTATGACTGATCGTTGTATATACACATATATGATATTTATTTTACATGAAGTCAACGAGCTTTCACTGAATTCACTGATAAGCCGTTATTATGTGTCAGTGGAAAGGGAACGTCAGAACCACATCGAGCAGATATAATTTGGCCGTTTTTTAAATCCTCAGCACAGCCATGGCACTGAGATGTACGGAAACCTCAGTAAAGAGTTGGGAATGATCCATCAGTCTTAATATTACTTAATATTATATGGTGATCCTGCAGATGCCTGGCAGATTTTGCATTGCCTGATTAAGATTTTAGAAATTAACTTATTAATTAACTAAATGGATTTCAGAACATTTTGTTTATTATTTTTTCTTCTTTTTATTTACTAATATGCTCTTTTGACAGCAACCTTCCCCCAATACATTTCTACTAAAAAAAAAAGCATAGCTGACATTACAGAGTGCGCATGCGCACGTGTGTATCGCGCGCTTCTACAGGGTTGCTCGTAAGGGCGTCCCTGACGTCAGACGCGGCGACACGTCCTACGTAAGTACGTACGCCTCAAACAAGTTTGAAACATAGGAAGGAAAAATATTTATTTAAAAACAGAGACAAGGGCGCTAAATACAAACATACCAACAGAATAAAATGTGAAAAAAATTAATGACTAAAGCATCTCTATTGAGCAGATTTTTTTCCCGGTGAATACAAGCGAGGTTCGCGCGCACAATCTTTTTTAAATAATGTTTTGCTAACGTTGGTCATCGTATCTAGGTTAGCTTTTCGCTAGCTGGCTAGCTTTGCTATATCTGCGTAGCGCAACAGTAATAATAATAACAACGTCGAAATAGCTTGTAGCTGTGGGTGCTAATGCTAAGCTAATTAGCAAAGAGAAATATACAAATTAAAGTGAACGCATTGGGGTCGGTTAGCTTGCTAGCTAGTCGGATCAGTTTGAGCTACACTGCTGGAAATGTGTTTAAATATATACCTCTATATAAAAACACACAGAAAGTGCTGCGACATTGCCTTAGCTAGCTAAGCTAATACAGTTTATGTAAAGCATGCAAACTAAGAGCCGGCTAATGCATCAGAGCTTTCACTTTTAGTTTTTGCCAGATCTCCAGTTTGTGGCTTTTCTTTGCGTAACCGCATCTGGTTTTCTTTTGCCGTGTTGGGTTTATTTTGCAGAATGGCCCCTCGTCTGCAGCTGGAGAAAGCCGCTTGGCGATGGGTCGACACAGTGAGACCAGAGGACATAACGCAGGAGCACATCGAGTTGGCGTACCGTATTGCCGTGCCGGCGTGTAAGAGGGGAACATGCAGGTACTGCACTCTCACATGTACTATATTTATTTGTTCATGTATTTAAAAGTAAATTACATGTATTAGCTTTCATCACAGCCATTGCTCACTGACGTTGCTAGGCTTGTGAATCTCCCATCTTTCACATGATATACGGTACGATACAGGAGCGATACAGTTCACTTCGCCACTGATCCGATACGAGTCGGTTCAGCAGCCATTCGATTCAGATTCGATCCAATATGATTCACTTCAGTCTCGTTTTCCTCCACGGGAAAGTCTTCAGGACAGCTGACATTGCTTATTCATGTTTTCTCTGTATAATGATGTTTGTTAAGGAGTTAACTTGTATTTGTGTCAGTGTTCTATTTAGATTTTCTGCAGAGATTATTTTATTCCCCCCCCAAACGTTTGACCTAGTATAATGCAGAGAGTGTACATCAGTTGTCATGTGTGAATATATGTTGATATAAACTCTTTGTTTTATACCAGATCTAGGCTTATACATCATTGCCACAGACCGTTGGGCCGATTTTTCGATTTTTTTTTTTTAGTTATTGCTATTCGTTTGTACTCCGATCCCATTTGTATTCGCAGCATGTCTGCATCTTTTGCGAAAGGTGCTAAGTGTAATCTGTGTGATCTCTTCCTGTTCTGTCCCTCAGGAGGAACTGCAAAGGCAACCCGAATTGTCTCGTTGGAATCGGGGAACAATCGTGGCTGGGAGAGATCGACGAAAACACTTTTCACAACATCGATGACCCGAATTCTGAAAGAAGAGACAAGGTATGTTGTTCTCAAGCATCCAACCTCCACCAAAACAAAATGCTTTCCCGATGGACTGGTGACTCTTTAAGTCTTTCCTGGGATAGACTCGGAATAACCTAGGCCAGGTTTAAGGAGTTTACTGAAGATAAATGAATGTTACATCACTGTCTGTTTCACTTTTCATATCATTTCCTAAAAATGCTGAAGCTGAAAGACGGGCAGTCGGGACTCCTGGGGAATTCCACTATTCCAATAACATGGTCACTCGGCTCTTATGTCCCAGTTCTCTCTCTCTTTTTTTTGAAGACAGTCAATAAGACTAAGCATTCACAGAGCTGTGTGGCAAGTTTACTAGTTGTTTTTGATACTACTTGGTTATACAGTAATTTGATCTACAGCGTGTAAAGTGTGCTATAAAAATGTTCTTTATTATTGTAATTACTACTGTTATTACTGTTAATAGTAGTTCGAATAAAAAAAAAATCCATTTGTCAATGCATCAGGTACCTCTAATGTACAAAACAACATAATGTAACTTTTACCCAGGCTTGTTTGTAAATGTTTTAATTGAAAAATGTCTGGTGATGGTATTTGCATCTTTCACCCTGTAGTATTCACATATGGATTTTTAATGTTATTTAATACTCCCACAGACAGCACAAATATTAACAGAAGCATCAATACAGAGTATGTTGTGGCACAGTAATTCTAGTGGTTCCTAATTCTCAGACACTGTAAGGTATACTATATTGCCAAAAGTTTTGGGACGCCTGCCTTTACATGCACATGAATGTAATATGGAGTTGTCCCGCCCTTTGCAGCTAGAACAGCTTCAACTCTTCTGGGAAGGCTTTCCACAAGGTTTAGGAGTGTGTTTATGGGAATTTTTGACCGTTCCTCTAGAAGCGCATTTGTGAGGTCAGGCACCGATGTTGGACGAGAAGGTCTGGCTCTCAGTCTCCTCTCTAATTCATCTCAAAGGTGTTCTATGGGGTTCAGGTCGGGACTCTGTGCAGGACAGTCAAGTTCCTCCACACCAAACTCGCTCATCCATGTCTTTATGGACCTTGCTTTGGTCACTGGTGTGCAGTCATGTTGGAACAGGAAGCGGTCATCCCCAAACTGTTCCCACAAAGCATGAAATTGTCCAAAATGTCTTGGTATGAAGCTGAAGCATTAAGAGTTCCTTTCACTGGAACTAAGGGGCCGAGCCCAACCCCTGAATTCAATGATTTCTAGGGATGTCCCAAAACGTTTGGCAATATAGTGAGTCATTTTATTGTTAATAGTACATTCTAAAGATCTTGGCCTCCTGTTTTCTTTCAGAACACGTTTGTGGGCCTGACGAATCTCGGTGCCACGTGTTACGTGAACACTTTCCTCCAGGTATGGTTCCACAACCTGGAGCTGCGCCAGATGCTTTACCAGTGTCACAACACCCGAGCTGAGGTGTACAACACAGAGTCAGGTGAATGTGCACTCTTTATAAGTCTGTACTTCACTGCTGTTTATAGAAAAGCATGCACTCTGAATAATAATAAGAATAACGCACATGTAAATGATGAGAAGAGGTTCTTGGAGAAGTGTTTCAGGACCACCAGTGGTCCGTGAAGCGTAATCAGGAAGTTTAAATGGTGTTGGACATCACAAGTAGGTCTGTCATGTGGACCCAGTTTGGAAAATAAGAAGCTCTTAGTGTCGCTTTGGTATATAATCTAATTGTTAGTGTATTCATTTAAATAATAATATATACAGTTTCTACTGAGCGATTCTTGCAAATGACTTTATGGTCCTGCTCTCGTCTGTGTGTTTAATAGCCACGGATTATGAGCCGAAGACGATATGTGAACACCTGCAGTACCTGTTCGCTTTGCTGCAGAACAGCAACAGGAGGTACATCGACCCCTCGGGTTTGGTGAAAGCACTGGGACTCGATACGGGGCAACAGCAGGTAAACCTAAGGATCTTGAAATTGCTGCTTTTGTCTATAATCCAGCAGATTCAGACAGTCTGAAAATAAAATGAACTAGGTCTTAACTTCGGACCTGAGCAGCTATCACAATTCCCATTGTTGGAATCGTGTTTTCCTCATTAACCCTCTACTTATTCCCCATTGTAGGATGCACAGGAGTTTTCCAAACTCTTTCTTTCACTCCTGGAAGACACCCTGTCCAAGCAGAAGGATCCAAACCTCCAAAACGTGATTCAGCAGCAGTTCTGTGGACAGTTTTCTTATGTTACTGTGTAAGCTTCTTCACATTCTCATTCAAAGCAGGAGTGCATTTTTTTTCTACATTATGTAGAGTTCAGTGGCAAATGATGCATTTAAGATACGTTATTAACATTCATCCACCATCACAGCGTCACAATTATGTTTCTTACTTAATTGTTGTACTGTGATAATTACATTCTGCAGCGCTACTATAAATAATAACGAGGATTCCTCATTAGCCAGAGTAGTGAAGCTGCTTAAATCATCAGTGAAGCTGGTTCAATACAGCACACAGTGTATATAGTACTTACACCTACATCATGTTAGAAACCATAGAACTTTCTTTACTTGGAAAGAATTTGAGACACAGAGGATCCCTGGGGTAAAGCGCTCTTTATTGGTGAGGTTTATAAAGTCAAATGTCTGAGTTTATGTGCTTTAATATTAGTTTAGGTGCCTGCTTGAACTTTTATAGCGTTCTTTTTACTTTGCACTCACAAAGTGCAATTCTTCATTGCATGGCGCTGTATATGTCTGTTTGATTGACTTTTATTTGTATATCAGGGTAGGATTACTTTCTCTGGGATTTGTTTTTAGACGTATCTGTAAAGAAATGCAGAAAAGGGTTTCTTCTTCTTTTTAATACGTTTTGTAAAAGTCAATACACTTTGTTATTACGCTGTTATTAACGTGTGATATTGCTTCATTTTGGTTCCTGAGACAGATGTAACCAGTGCGGACGATCGTCTGCTTTACCGTCTCGGTTTTACGAGCTGGAGCTGAATATTCAAGGACACAAAAACCTGACGGAGTGCGTCACCGAGTTCCTCAAGGTAACCCCTATATCCTCATGCTGCCGCCAGGCTGCAGAATGTACCCCACAAACAAGATTAAAACATTTTACAAGCTATCAGCGGCTGTGGACATGATGTGTGGGGGATTTCTTAGAGAAGGTTATGAAGCTGTGATGTGAATCGAGTCTGATGTGTCCGTGTTGCTTCTCTGGTGTTGTTCAGGAGGAGAAATTAGACGGGGATAACCGCTACTTCTGCGAGAGCTGTCAGAGCAAACAGTGCGCCACGCGTCGGATTAAGCTCCACAGTCTGCCGCGGACGCTCAACCTTCAGCTCATGCGCTTTGTGTTTGATAGGTGAGATTACAAAGCCTCAGTTTAACTGGACATGTTACAAAAATTTACAGTAAATTGAAATCAGTAGGCACATGCAGTTTTCTTATTTTATTACCTGCAGCTCCGGTACTAAACTCTGGAAGAGTCGTGCGCTGAACATCCAGAACACTGTATTCCAATTTATTGCGATTTTTAAAAAAAATAAAACATAAAAGCATACTCTTTAGCTTAACTTTTTATTTACACTGGGTCCTTCATTAATAGGTGAAGTCCACTGTATTAAAGGAATAGTCAAGTAATCATAGACGGGGAGCAGAATGTTTTTTATCAATACTATATATGTAGATTAGATGATATTTGGGTATGTTTTTTTTTGTTATTATTATTATTATTGTAATTAATATTATTTATTTTTCAATATAACTAGAGAATTATTTCTCAATCCTGGTCCTTATGTACCTGCTGCTTTTCCTCTCTGAATCATGCAGCTCTGCCTAGTTCAGGCTTGTTAATTAGCTGATAAGGTGAGTCAGGAGCAGGGAAAGCAGTAATATAGTGCACGATTGTTGGATTAAGAATACTGGAATAAGCCAGATACAAATGTTAAACTAACACTATATTGCCAAAAGTTTTGGGACGCCTGCCTTTACATGCACATGAATGTAATATGGAGTTGTCCCACCCTTTGCAGCTAGAACAGCTTCAACTCTTCTGGGAAGGCTTTCCACAAGGTTTAGGAGTGTGTTTATGGGCATTTTTGACCGTTCCTCTGGAAGCGCATTTGTGAGGTCAGGCACTGATGTTGGACGAGAAGGTCTGACTCACAGTCTCCGCTCTAATTCATTCCAGAGGTGTTCTATGAGCTGAGCCCAACCCCTGAAAAACAACACCTGAATTCAATGATTTGGAGAGGTGTCCAAATACTTTTGCCAATAAAGTGTATACAATTCTTGCTCATTTCAAGCTGGAAACAGTTTTGTTCTATTGGCTGATTATTTTTCTGATTTTAAGCATTTATTTTTGTAAAGAAATATGATGACATTTGGCCAGATAAAATCTAGTGTTTCTAGCCTTGGACAGCCTGTAACCCTTGTGAGGATTTTTCTTATTAGCATTGCTTTGCATAACCTGCTGCTGGTTCTTCTTTTTTTGCTTCTAGGCAGTCTGGTCATAAGAAGAAGCTCAACACTTATATTAGTTTTCCAGAGGTCCTCGACATGAGCCCGTTTTTGGAAGGAAAAGGTAGATTTCACACACAGCTTCTTACTGAGTAATGTATGTAACATAATCTGCTCTGGGGAATGATTGCTGGATTGATCCTGTTAATATACAGTGCACACTACACCTGTTGAGCATATTGTTAGTGTTTTTTTGGTTATGTGTTTTATTTGTATTGTTATAATGTCAGCAGTGAACGCATAGACATGATTTGTTGTTGTTTTAGACGAGAAGTGTATGTACGAGCTAAGCGCTGTGCTGATTCACCGCGGCGTGAGTGCCTACTCCGGCCACTACATCGCTCACGTACGTGACGCTCGCACCAACGACTGGTACAAGTTCAACGACGAGGAGATTGAGAAGATGGAGGGCAAGAAGCTCCAGTTGGGCATCGAGGAGGATCTAGGTAAACAGCAGAGCGGTTGGACTTTAACGTTTGGTTGAAATGTCTAATATGATTGCCCGCTTCATTTCCTTTAAATAAACTTTCAGCTGAAACTGTGAAGTCGCAGACCCGGAAACCCAAATATAGCAAAGGCTTTCACTGTTCGAGAAACGCGTATATGTTGGTGTATAAACGTCAGGAACAGCAGATGGACCAAACCCAGACCAGCGTGGAGGTGCCAGGTATGGTCAGGCATATTTAAAAGACCTTGTTTTTTCCCCCTGTTTATTATTGCACTTTATTTCTATTTCTGTGTTATATTTTTTTTAATAGCCTTCCTCCAGAAGCTTGTGGACCAGGACAATAAGAAATTTGAGGAATGGTGTAGCGAGATGTCAGATATGAGGAAACAGAGCGTGGACAAGGGCAAAGCCAAACACGTGGAGGTCAAGGAGCTCTATGAGCTGTTACCTCCTCGAGAGGGTATGTATTTTTTGTTTGTTTGTTTGCTTGTTTGTTTTAAATAGAGGCAGTGCATTAACTCGTGATGATCATTATGGATTATTGTTATGCCCTGTAGGTGAGCCATACGAGTTTGTCCCTGTAGAGTGGTTGAAAAAATGGCTGGATGACTCGACAGCCATCAAAGAGATCGACAACAGCCATTTCCTGTGCTCTCATGGAAAGCTGCACCCAGACCGCCTGAACGAGGCCAAGAGGATTTCCCACGGCGCTGCTGAGATCCTGTTTAGTCGCTATGGTGGAGGACCCAGAGTAGATGGTAAGGATTACTAATATAAAGCACTTTGGATTTGCCGTTCAGGCCGTGTGACTGAGTGATGTTAATCATCCTGGGGCTGCTTAGGTTCATTTCTGTGTAGAGAGTGCGTGGCTCGACGGTGTCGTGTCCTCAGACTTAAAAACCAACTCAATGAAGATTATAGAGAAGTGACCAACCTCGCCAAGGCTCAGCTGAAGAGGTCTGTGTCCAAGTCTGGTTTAAATGTCATATATGGATATATAATGACGCTTCGGGTATTAGCCTGATTGTATTTCGGGTGCCGTGTGTTAGCAATGAAGACGGTTTCTGGATCGGGAAGGCGTCTCTGAGGCAGTGGAGGCAGTTGGCTCTGGAGCAGCTGGAGGAGGAGGAAGAGGAGACCAAACATAGTGACTGCAAAACAAATGGGGAAAATTCCACATGTGCAAAAGGTAACGTTGACGGGCATTCTCGCTCATTTAGCTGCAGACTAAATTCAATCTTACAGCTTAACCTTTAAACTCTGTATCAACACAGTAAAAAAAACTAGTCAGGACTAATCTGTTAAATAGAAAAATATTCTCTGTGTAAATCTAGTTGCACAATTGGATTCTTTGCATGTACGCATTTGCATCATGACGTATGCTGACCAACACAGAGAAGAAAAGAAAACGCTCATGTGAGGAAACAAAATAAATGTTATACAATTTAGACAACACAATGAATTAGATAACACAATGAATATTTCAAGGCAGAATGGTATTAATTGTTCTTTTCACCTTCTGACATTGACTATATAAATTGTTTAAACCCCCGATGACGCAGTTGGCCGCTTGTGCAGCACTTATTTGTTTTGAAAATGATGGCTGTGAATGCTCTTCACACTGCTTACATGTAACCTGTTTAGGGTAAACGTTTAGAATCTCAATAGGAATTCACTTTATTCGGATTTATAAAAATGACAAACGCCCGTATCTATAATTTGAACCATTGTATTTTGTACATTTCTCATTTCTCTATGAACAGACAGCGGGAAGGAGAACGACAGAGACGACGACGAGATGAAGAGTTTCAATGAAGACATTCTCTGCTCTCACGGTTAGTCGTTTTTGTAGTTCTGTGTATGAATCATTTATAATGGCTATGTGTGTGCCTTGGTATTGAGAGGTCCACTGCACTTATAATGAGTTTGTGTGTGTGTGTGTGTGTTTAACCCGTTTATTTTCCCTTCAGGTGGTCTGAGTATTCAGGAGAGTGAGAGGCGGCTTGTGACAGGTGAGGTCTGGGACAAGCTGAAGGTTTATTTCCCCAAAGCGCCAGAGTTCACGCAGCAACAGGAGCCCTGCCAGCAGTGCATGGTAAACACACACACACTCTCTCACACACACACACCGTCTTTTCACACAGTAAAATAGCTCCGAATATCTCAGGCATAATTTTAATGTTTCCAAACATTAGCTGTGATTAACCTGGCCTAAATTTCCATTAAAATGAACCACCTCTAGCTGTTGACTGATATACATTTAAACATTGGCATTTTTTTCCTTAGAGGTTAGAGAGGGAGGGTAAAGAGAACGAGGCTCTGAATCGAATGATGGCCAACGAGCAGAAGAGCTCACTCCTCAATCTTTTCCATGATAAGAATCGTCCTTCACTGCAGAAGTGGCCCCAGGTACGAGCGTCCTTTCTCCGCAATGACCAGCATTTCAGTTTCTGAATTATTTCTCAGTATTTATATGAAATATGAAATTTTATATGAAATGTATTGGACTTGTAGGATTGTAGAAACATTTTCTCCTCAATGCGTGTTTGCAGGACACCGATATTCTGTACATTGTGCCGTTGTTCTTTGTCGATGAGTGGAGGAAATTTATCAGGTGCAGTACTCGATTTAAATTTAGATTCAGTGCATTTATCGGAAAGTTTGGAGCGTGACTCTTAGGAGCGTGCGTAATGAGCTTGTTACCTGATCGTTGAAAACTTATTTACCTTTTCCTTACACGCCGTCACAGGAAGCCGACCAAGTCAAACCCGGTGTCCAGCATTGGAAACAGCATCCTGCTGTGCCCTCATGGAGGCTTCATGTTCACCTACGACTCCTTGCTCCAGGGAGATGCCCAGCAGTGAGTACCTTCTAACCAAGCATGTCTTTGACCGTTTTTTTAAAAAGCCAAAATGTGCTTCAGTCCTTTGGTCTTGGTAGCCATGGTTTTAAGAATGTCCCTGTTTGTGTTTGCGTGTATGTGTGTTTGTCGTTGCACAGTGTAGCTCTGCTCTGGCCTGCTGAATGGGATGTGATCTGCAGGCTGTTCTTGGTGGACCAGCCCATCTCCATATGCAGGATCCACGACACAGCGCAAGACAACGGGAACGTGCAGTACCACACTGAGCCTGGTAAACACAGCCTGATAACTGCTAGATCACCGGTTGCTGATGTTAATCAAGTGTATTAGACCAGGGGAGAACGGCTACACCCTGGAGTATGGTGGCTCTCCTTGATCGAGAGTAGGAAGCCGTTCTTTAACGAGGGAGATGTGTGATGTAATATTGTGTGTTTTTGTCAGAGCTTTGTCGAGAATGTCGTGAAGGCTTCATATTCCAGCAGCAGAGGGACTTGCGGGAGTACGCTCAGGCCACTGTCTATGTGCGCAAAGTCATCGACAGCAAAAAGGTCGGCTTTCCTGTTCTAAACAGCTAATTTAACCTCCAGTATGTCTGTGTTATTATGCGCAGTGGCTTTTACAGACGTCTGTAATTCCTTCCTTTTCGTTCTACATGTTTCTACCTGTCCCTTTTCTGTGTAGATGATTAAAGAGGCTGCTCCTGAGTTCGGTATGAGTGGATCTGAAGCAGAGGATGAAAGAGAAGAGCCGAAAATAGAAGGAGAAAAAGACCCAGACTTCAATCAGGTAACCTGACTGAACCTTCTTGCGCAAAAACTCCACCATTAAAGCAGCAGTATGTAACTTTTTTGGGATTTGAAGGTGAACTGTGTTCTTGTCAACATAGTCCCAAAATATTTTCTAGCGGTTTAATCCCAATGTGTGTTTGTTTAAAGTGTGACCCTCTTTGTTTTTCCGTTCCACAGTCTGAGGATGGAGCAAAGCGGCAGAAGCTGAGTGAAGCGAGTCCTGCCGTTGCCATCTCTTCCTCCTCCTCTTCCTGCTCCTCCTCGTCCGCCGCCACCGCTGCTGCTGCTGCAGCTGCTGCTGCTGTGGGGAAATCAGGGATTCGGCGGAGCATGCGACACAGGAAGCTGCGTGGGGAGAAAGCACTCATCGTCTCCGCCAACCAGACCCTGAAGGAACTCAAGATCCAGGTATGTGGTGCTAACTCGTGTGTGTTTTGTGTCAAAAAAAGTGTTGCACTGTCCTAACCGCTCTGGGTTTTTATGCACAGATCATGCACGCCTTCTCTGTCGCGCCCTTTGACCAAAACCTGTCCATAGATGGCCGATCTTTAACCGACGACTCGGCCACCCTAGGAAGCCTTGGAGTCTTTCCAGAAAGCATTATATGTCTAAAGGTACTGCTGCATTATAGCTTTCTTTCATTTTATTGTTCACGGATCGAAGTGATCCAGTTTGCTTATACTTGACCTCTGTTTTGTTTGTAGGCTGATGAACCAATCGCAGATTACGCAGCTATGGATGATGCGTACCAAGGTAAGAACTCTCCTATAACAATATTCTGTTCTATTTTTATTTTTATATATTGTATAATTGATAGTCTGTTATATTGTATTCTGATATTCTTTTTATTCTTGATATTCTTTTTATTCTAGATTCTCCTTCTTGTGTATTTCTCATATTTTACACTCTAGTTTTACATTTTTATTTAAATTATTTCTTTTATTTTATAGTCGTTTTATTTTTATTTAAATTGTATTTTTTTCATTTTATAGTCTAGTTTTACATTTCATTTAAATTATTTCTTTTATTTTATATTCTAGTTTTTCATTTTTAATTGTAAATTATTTCTTATATTTTATATTCTAGTTTTACATTTTTATTTAAATGAATTTTTATATTTTATATTCTTGTTTTACATTTTTTATTTAAATCTTCGTTCATTTTATATTATAGTTTTACATTTTTATTTAAATTGTTTCTTATATTTTATATTATAGTTTTACATTTTTATTTAAATTGTTTCTTATATTTTATATTCTAGTTTTACATTTTTATTTAAATTATTTCTTATATTTTATATTCTAGTTTTACATTTTTATTTAAATTGTTTCTTATATTTTATATTCTAGTTTTACATTTTTATTTAAATTATTTTTTATATTTTATATTCTAGTTTTACATTTTTATTTAAATTGTTTCTTATATTTTATATTCTAGTTTTACATTTTTATTTAAATTATTTTTTATATTTTATATTCTAGTTTTACATTTTTATTTAAATTATTTTTTATATTTTATATTCTAGTTTTACATTTTTATTTAAATTATTTTTTATATTTTATATTCTAGTTTTACATTTTTATTTAAATTGTTTCTTATATTTTATATTCTAGTTTTACATTTTTATTTAAATTGTTTCTTATATTTTATATTCTAGTTTTACATTTTTATTTAAATTATTTTTTATATTTTATATTCTAGTTTTACATTTTTATTTAAATTATTTTTTATATTTTATATTCTAGTTTTACATTTTTATTTAAATTGTTTCTTATATTTTATATTCTAGTTTACATTTTTATTTAAATTGTTTCTTATATTTTATATTCTAGTTTTACATTTTTATTTAAATTATTTTTTATATTTTATATTCTAGTTTTACATTTTTTATTTAAATCTTCGTTCATTTTATATTCTAGTTTTACATTTTTATTTAAATTATTTTTTATATTTTATATTCTAGTTTTACATTTTTATTTAAATTATTTTTTATATTTTATATTCTAGTTTTACATTTTTATTTAAATTATTTTTTATATTTTATATTCTAGTTTTACATTTTTATTTAAATTATTTCCTATCTTTTATATTCTAGTTTTACATTTTTATTTAAATTGTTTCTTATATTTTATATTCTAGTTTTACATTTTTATTTAAATTGTTTCTTATATTTTATATTCTAGTTTTACATTTTTATTTAAATTGTTTCTTATATTTTATATTCTAGTTTTACATTTTTATTTAAATTGTTTCTTATATTTTATATTCTAGTTTTTTACATTTTTATTTAAATTATTTTTTATATTTTATATTCTAGCTTTACATTTTTATTTAAATTATTTTTTATATTCTAGTTTTACATTTTTATTTAAATTGTTTCTTATATTTTATATTCTAGATTTACATTTTTATTACCATCATAGGACAGTCGTAAATTACATTTTATTACATGTCGTACCATGTATGATTGTGTATGTGACAAATAAAAATTGAAACTATCTAAAAAATACAAATGCAAAATAATATCCAACACTGAATATCGTTCACTATTCCATACCTTATTGATGATCTAAAATATCTTAACTTATCTTTTTCCAGTCTGTTTGCCTGAAGAAGGATTTAAAGGTAGGAAACACTCTCATCTTTCTGACCTCTTGCCTTTTAGTGTATTGGCTTCTCTAAATTGCTCCTAGGTGTGAATCAGCTTGTGTGTGTGTGTGTGTGTGTGTGTGTACGCATGTTGTCCTGTAATGGCCTGCTTTCCATCCCTGATGTATTCAGGGATTGACTAATAAATCCCACCACCACCATGATAAAGTGCTTTCTGTAGATGAATCAATCATTGTAACGTAACCACAAACAAAGGCCACTAGGACACATTTGACTTGACCTTCTAATAAATGTGTTTAATTCTACAGGTACCGGACTACTAGGACACTGACAGAGCCTCTGGATGTGGAAGAACATCGACAGCATCCGTGTGAAATAAAAAGAAAAAAAGCTTGAATTAGACCCAGAAGTTGACTGAGAGAATAAAGTCAAATTTGTTTAGAGTCTGGTATTTTTATTTGTTTGTTTGCCTTGTAACTTTGTAAAGTTGCAATTCCTTCAAAACAGTCTGTCTTTTGCTTTAAAAAAAAAAAAGAAAAGAAATAAGGAAATCGTGTGTTGGCTTTTAATATGACAAGCTGTTGATGCATTCTGTAAAGTGCGCACCATGACTGTGAACAGATACGGGTCGAGACCTTATATAACAGCCTCGTCGTTCTTCCGTGGCAGTGACGTGTTCTCTCCAGATGACGGATCGATGTACAGACGCCTTCTGACATTTTCGGTTTCCTGTAAAAGCTTCCAGAGAATAATTTCCTTCAGCAGTCACATGGTCACACACTGCACCGTCTATCAGATATTCGTAAAGAATGCATGAGCAACTTCGATATTAAAGATGTGTCTGTGTAGCTTCCATTGAAAAATTATTATTTTTTTGTTTTGTTTTCCACCCCCAAAGTTCAAACTTGAGTAAAAAGCAATGTGGGGAGTGACACGGAAGAATAATTTCCTGAATAAGGAAAAGGAAAAGAGAAATAAAACTTGACTGGAGTGTTAAGACATGTTCTGCTATATTACTTGAAGCAGAATGCAGACGTGTGTAATATTCTTTTCTGTAAATCTTTCATATGGGCAATAAAGATCCTGTTTTTTCAAGCGTCAGAAGAATAACAGTTCAAAAGCATCTCCCTTTCTGAATGTCATTGGCAAATTCCCACAACTTTTTGTTTTGTTTTGTTTTGTTTTATTTGTCCCCCCACTCCAGATTTAGGATTCTCTCAGTAATGTTCTCTCTGTTGTGACTCCAGATTTCACAAGTAAGCTTTTGCACTCTTGTAAATATTGTAGATTTCTTCGTAGTCTCAAATATGACCAAAAAAATAAATTCAGATATATGATGTATACATGATGTCGATTATCTCTTGCTTGTGTGTAAATTCTGACGTTTTGTATTATTATTATTAGTAGTAGTAGTAGTAGTAGTAGTAGTAGTAGTAGTTTTGCTGGAGGTAGCAGAGCTGAATATGTTGAGGTTCTCTGACACAGTTGGACAGGATTAGGAACGAGTAAATCAGAGGGACAGCTCATGTTGGACGTTTGGGGGATGAAGTTAGGGAGGCCAGATTAAGATGTCTGGACATGTTCAGAGGAGGGAGAGTGAGTATATTGGTAGGAGAATGTTGGATATGAATCTGCCAGGCAAGAGGCAAAGAGGAAGGGCCAAGAGGAGATACATGGATGTAATAAATGAGGATATGAAGCAAGTGTTGAGGATGCAGAAGATAGGGATAGGTGGAGAGAGATGATTTGCTGTGGCCACCACTGAAGGGAAAAGCTGAAAGAAGATTATTATTATTATTTTTGCTTATTTCTAACCCCAATACCACCATCACCGTCCTTCTCCAGAGACGTAGAAGGGTTTCTGCTAAACCTGGGATTATAAAGATTAGATACTCAGCCCCTTTTGAGCATATATATGTAGAGAGAGAGAGAGAGAAAGAAGTGAAGAGGAATGAAAGAAGTAGTGAGAAGGCATCTGAGGGTTATTGTAACTGATGTACAAAGCCTTAAATAATCCAAACACATAAACATGTGTGTTATATATAAGCAGAAAGGCATTGAAAAGTTTACACACGCTCCTGTTTATCACATATTTGTAGTTGGGTGTCATTTTTAATATTGTTTATCTTTTGAAAAGTGCCTGTGTGGTTGTGGGTGTAGTAGTAGAAAGCCTGCGCATGCGCACTGTCGCGTTCAAAGCGTCGCCATTTTCAAAATCTTTATTTTCCCGATGAGAATGTTGTTCTCCGGCGGAGTTTAAATAAAGACCCGGATTATTTGAATAACACTGAAGGTAACGGGGTTAAGTCAGTATGGCGGTTGTGTTTGGGGGAGAAGAAATGAGCGGAGAAAGTGGACCGAAAAGGCTTTTAATTCCTTTGTATAGTCCTTTAATTTGTCTTTTTTGTTAGCAGCAGTTAACCCTCAGTGCTGGCTTGCTAAATTAGCTAGCAGAGTTAGCAGCTAGTCCTGGTGAGTGACGTAGAAACGGCGATGTTAGCAACCTGTTCATGAACATTACTCACTGAAAGGAACTATATTATTACAAATCCTTAATATTAAATGATGTATTTTTATTTATTTTTATTTATTTTTATTTATTTATTTAATTTATTTATTTATTCATCAGTGCAAGAATATTCTTGTACAATACAACTGAGACTGAATATGCAAATGAGGCGACAGCTCACGTGCTAATTTGCATATTGCAAATGTTTTTGTTTTGTTTCCACACAGAATTATTTTCTGGTTTGTTTTATTGTGAAAAATAACCCTAAATGCCAGACCTTTATGATATACAAAGTGCATAAAAATAATTTACAGACACCCCCCCCCCCCCCAAAAAAAAAAAAAAAAAAAAAAAGAAAAGAAAAAGGTCTCGAATGACATGAATGGGGAGAAACAGTTCATTTTGACCAGACAAACATAATTTTAGTCCAGGTCACGGTTCAATATGCTACGCCAATACATAAACCCTGGGGTACCACCTAGTTTCCTACCCGTTTTCTGATGGTGTTTAGGCTCCTGGTCCCACTCTCCTGATCATGCTGTCCAGTATGTTCCCCAATCCCAAATCCATGACTATAAATCACATAACCTGCCCTCACTTTGTCACCTGCACAGGTGCATCATGGAGCTCCCCAACTACAGCCGTCAGCTCATGCAGCAGCTGCAGACTTTGCGAAAAGAGTCCGAGTTCTGTGACTGCACCATCCTGGTGGGGGACACGGCTCATCCGGCGCACAAAGTGGTCCTGGCCGCCTCCAGCATGCTCTTTAAGTCTCTGCTCGAGACTTCGGACAGCATCTCCATCGACACGGCAGTGGTCACGGCGCAGGAGTTCACGTCTCTGCTGGACATGGCCTACCTGGGGAGGCTGGTGCCGGGCAAACACGACTTCACACGTCTTATCGCCGCTGCAGACAGCCTGCAGATGTTTGACGTGGCTGTGGGTTGCAAGAACATCCTGGACCAGCTTGTGAACCAGTCTGAAGATGCTCAGGGTTTGAAGCATCACACAGAGGTTGCTTTGAGAAAAAGAGAACAGCAAAGATTGCTTGATGGTTCTGGACCAGAGTTTGCATCAGAGGGACATGGGGACAGTATGAAGAGTCCAAGAAACAGACTGGAGTCACAAAATGGTGATTTATTTATTTATTTATTGTCAATATCAGGACGCTTCATTTGTGGTCTGTTATTTTATCTAGTGAATTATAATCCATAAATATTTACAAAAAACCCTCACCTGTCAGTAAGTGATCAGAGCTGTGGTGTGTAATATTGTTTACCAGAAGATGGCGCTGTGGAGCTGCTTTTACACAAACGTGGCGCTCTCATCAGGACCCTGCAGGACATCCAGCCGTTAATTAACATCCTTCGCACCTGGGACACGCTGTCAAGCCAGCAACAGCATGTGAGAATTGTGGACATAATTATGTTTCTCAGTCATCCATAAACTGAAATAAGTGCACAGTTATAACTCGGGGTCTGGATCGCTCGGAATCATAACATACCATAAGGACACCTGTTTATTACCAGCCTCAGTAATGATTGCTACCTAATAAGGGGTCATTCAGATTTGTATTGTCAGTGAGTCCTTTGATCTTTAACATTTCCTGCCCAGATGTTGCTGGAGTGTTTTGAAGGAGATCCAGATGTGGACATAGTTTTCCAGCGCCTCTTGGACCAGTTGAAGGATGGGCATGGTGCCTCAGTCCATGCTATTGTTACGCTGCTGGACCAGATAAAGAGCCTAAAGCCTGATCTGGAGTCAGCGGAGGAGAAGGAGCAGACAGGACCGGACCTCAAAGGTAATTGTATATGCCATTTATACAACAGTGCTGTTCAGTAGTTCTGATTCTGATTGGTCAGAAAGTTCAGCAGCTCTGATAGTAGTGCAGCTGCAAATCACAGGGTCTTTATTATCATTATTATTATTATTATTAGTTTGCATAAGTATATTATAAGTATATTATTGTATACTTGTCCTTTTTTAATAAATGACCCTAATATTCATAACATATACAGGGGGAGCCGTGGCCGAGGTTGCCAAGTCTACCGGACATCAGCGTGAGCTCGCTTCAGACCTGAAAGACTACCTCACAGGTGTGGAGAACGTATCTGAACTGCTCACCCGGACAGCGGACAGATGCAAGAGCGAAGACGTGAAGCAGGTGTGCAGCATACGATTCAGTGTAAAGATCTTTCTAGCACTCAGGTTGGTATCCAGGCAGTCAGCAGTGTAAGGGAGTACCTATAATGCACTTGGGTAGGATGCCATTTTGGACACAAGGCTAGCCAGTTTAGTTTAAATGCTCTCACTTTTGCCTTGTTGTTAATGCAGTGCTCAGTGTCCTTGATCCTGAAAGTGAGAAACATAACCAGGGGATCCATTAATCCAGAATTATCCATAATCCATAAGTTTAGAGGTCATGGATTTTTACATTGAATTGAACCCCAACAAAAAAGTTTTATCAGATACTGTGGATTACTAATGATGTTACTAATAGGATCTTAATTCTAGGTGTGAATTCCATATTGCAGGTTCTGCTGGAGTCCAGTGCAGAGCAGAATCATGGGCAGGTGCTGAGGAAGCTGCTGAGCACGCTCACTGAGAGAGGAATAGAGGAAAAATCTGTGCTGCTGCTGCTAAAGGAGGCTGAGGACTACAGCACAAATAACGCAGGTATTCTGTCCGAATGTGACATTGTGGGACACACACACACAGAGTCCTTATAATTTGATAACGCTTGTATATGACTCTTGTCAGATAAGAGGATGGATGACCACATTGGTGCATCCTTGTTGAGAACTTTCCAGAACAGACTGTGTGCGCTGAACCTTGAGGCTCAGATCATCTCCCGGAGTTTGAAGGAAGGGCCTGACATCCCGTCTGACCAGAGAGAGGTAACACACACACACACGTAATGTAGTGTATATTTTATTATTTATGCATTAAGTTAAAATTCATGAAACAAATAGCTTGTGAAAGTACAGATGGATCAGCCAATCACGTTCATTCACCTAAAATCACCCACGTAGATACCTGTTAAATTATTAGATTACTTTTTAATAAACTATTGCATTATATTATACTATTGAAATACTATATAAAATCCCTGTTCAGTCACTTTCCTCAAATTGAGACACTGTTTATTGATAATTACTTGTGTGTTATCTGTGTGTGTGTGTGTGTGTGTGTAGATCCTGCAGGAAGAGGCTGACAGTAAAATGGAGAAGCTGCTCAGTGCTGCTCTGGATGGAGGTTCGGTTCAGCCTCTGACGGTATGGAGGTTGTTGTTCTGGGCTGCGACTCAGAGCCCTGAGCTCCACCGTGTCACGCAGGAAATCAGGGCGAAACCAGAAGCTCAGGAATTTATCCACATGGGTATAATGAAGTGTTTTCTTTTTTGGCTTAGAATATAATTTATTCCTCAAATTGAGAAGTCGAACATGAACATGCTCAGAACTTCCTCAGTAACTCTGTCTAAATGTAACACATGTAAAACCCCACTGAGCTATCTGATCATTATCAGTAGTCTTTATGCAGCTCTGTACTGCGTTTTACACTCTCTCTCTCTCTCTCTCTCTCTCTTTTTCTAGCCGCCCGAGTGGATGCCTTGTTCAAGCACAGAAAGCTCATTCTAGAAACAATCAATGAAATCCCTGACCTGGAAAGAGCTGCGGGCGATTTGGACCGCGATAAAGACATCCGTGAGGTGAGTGTGTGTGAGATACACTGCTAATCGAACAGATTAGTCTCAGATTCTCTGTAGACGTGTTGAGGCGGCCGTGAGCACCACGCGCTGCGCTCTGCCCACGCTACCTGACCTGCATGTCTCCAGGAGGCGAAAGCGAGAAAAGAGTCCAAAAAAACCCCTGCTGACAGGAAGATGTTTCAGGTCACCGATTACGAAAACAGCACAACATGAAAATAGTTTCTTTCCTGTTGCAGTCTATCTGGTTAAAATGTTATATATAGACGTAAAGAAACAGAGCATGCTGTTATTGAAAGGTGGTTCCTGTTACCACCATGTAGATGGTTATATTCCAATAGCAGCACATCCTGGTGTTTTATTCCTGTTATACCACAGCACTTTTTATTTTTATTTATTAAAGAATATGTCTTACATCACAGCTATAAACAGTTCTTCCTTATCAGCCTCTCTTTTTCCTTTTTTTGGAATGAATAAGGGAAAAGCATGTTGCCAAGAAACTGCAAAACCCCTCTCAGTACTGCTAACTTAACAGGGACACACTCTAGCATTGTTCATAACTAACATGTCCCATGCTCTCAGAAATGATATTTATCAATAAATAACGATGTAACTTACCTGATCTGACATGAATGTGTTATAAATTGACATAACCTACGCATGAACTTGTGTAATTGTGTCAGTTCCTGCAGAGCTGCCGTGGTGCTGACGGAGGAACGGAGACCATGCAGCAGGTCCTGGAGCGAGTACTGAGCAGAGAGTCGTGGCACGTCCGGCCGCTTTGGCACCTCCTGTCCACCAGCCAGACGAACTTCCCCCAGCTTTCTGACCTCATCGACGAGCTCGGCCACGTGGGTAAGGCTTTGTCATTTATAATGCAGGCTGTAACATTATACGAAAGGAAATAAAAAGAACTGATGGGATTTAATTTTACATTTTATTTTTTAAAGTTTAAGTACAGTTTTTGTAATATAAATAAGAATATCAATAAATTATCTGATCATAAAAGAAACTTCACTTTCTGTGGCACTCAAGAACCTGTAATTGGGACCTGATGATGATGTGAACCAACACAATCCAACCAATCAGAATAAAGAGACGCCTCTACTTCCTAAGCGCCGCCTCTTGCACCAGCATTCAAAATGTCTACCCTTGTCGTTGGTTTAGGGAAGGTTTTCTAAGTACCAGGTAAAATCACTGATTGCAACTTTAATTAGATGCAGAGCACGATGAGGAGACTGCAGGCTCAGAGAAGGAGGAAGGGGAGAAGGAGGAAGATCGCACACACAGAAGGAGGAAGGGCGTGGTCGTGTCCTACAGCTGCCAGTGGTGCAACAAGACCTTCGACTTCAAGTGTCGTCTGCTGAAGCACCAGAAGCAGTGTGCGTTCTGTCCAGAGAGAGTGCAGCGCTGCACCGAGTGCCCTGCCATGTTTCCGTCAGTCACGGCTCTGCAGCAGCACCAAGCCGAGGTTCACAACGGCCCTCCGGTTAAGAGGAAGAAAGTAGAACCGGTGACGTGTGAGCTCTGTGGAAAGTCCTTTAAACACCCTTCTGGTAAGTGCACACACACACACACACACACAATGGTTTTGGCCACTCATTCCTGTATCTGAAGGAGATAAGTGAATCTGGATCAGAAACTGTGCTCTGGGATAGTTTAGGTTTGCTGTTGTGTTGCAGGTCTGTTGTACCACAGGCGCACTGAGCATTTGGAGGAACGGCCCTACGCATGTGAGGAATGCGGCGCCAAGTTTGCCGCCAACTCGTCCCTAAAGAACCACATGCGGCTGCACACGGGGGAGAAGCCGTACCTCTGCAAACACTGTGACATGAGTTTCGCCGTGGCCGCCGCACTGTCCTACCACACCAAGAAGAAACACTCGGAGGGTATGGCAGCACACAACACGTACACACCAGTCTCTTTACATGTCTTTACCTGTCTCTTAATATGTCTCCTATACCTGTCTCTACCTGTCCTGACCTGTCTTCATTTGTCTCCACTATTTGTCTATACCTGGCTTGTGTCTACTTGTATTTACACGCCTCTACCTGTCTCAGGTAAGATGTAGTTACATGTCTGTACCTGTCTCTTCCTATGTCTCCTATACCTGTCTCTACCTGTCCTGACCTGTCTTCATTTGTCTCCACTATTTGTCTATACCTGGCTTGTGTCTACTTGTATTTACACGCCTCTACCTGTCTCAGGTAAGATGTAGTTACATGTCTGTACCTGTCTCTTCCTATGTCTCCTATACCTGTCTCTACCTGTCCTGACCTGTCTTCATTTGTCTCCACTATTTGTCTATACCTGGCTTGTGTCTACTTGTATTTACACGCCTCTATCTGTCTCCACCCGTCTGAGGTAAGATGTATTTTTATGTCTCTACCTGTCCCAGGTAAGATGTATTCGTGTCAGTACTGCTCAGCTACGTTTGCGCAGTCCATCGAGCTGACACGGCACGTGCGCACGCACACAGGAGACAAACCGTATGTGTGTAGGGAGTGTGGGAAAGGCTTCAAACAAGCCAACGGGCTCTCAGTGCACTTGCAGACCTTCCACAGTAAGCACACACACATTCTGTATCTATAATTCACCACTGTACTGCAATGATTATAGACTCCTGCCCGAAAACCTGTGTCTCCGTGACAGATATCTCAGACCCGCACGACTGTCAGAAGTGTCGCGTGAGCTTCAGTTGCCTGGAGAAGCTTCGAGAGCACATTCTGGACGTTCACCCTAAAGAACTGCACCAGTGTCCCGAGTGCAGTAAGATCCTGAGCACTGCGGCTCAGCTGGAGAAACACATGAGCGTCCACGACGGCAGCAAACCCTACAGCTGCCAGAGTTGCCACAAATCCTACCAGGTGAATGGTTCTCATGGTCTAAAGACATGTGAATCATCTATTATAGCAGACATTTGGATCAGTTTTTGTGTGCTTCTGGTCAGGCTGTAATGAATATCATTGAGTAACGTTTGTGTGCATCTTTGTCTTGTGTGTATCAGACTCTTTCGGGTTTGTGGTACCACAATCGCACCACGCACCCAGACGCAGTGACGACGGAGGGCAGTCGCTCGATTTCACACCTTCTGCACTGTAAAATCTGCGATAAGACATTCTGCAACAGGAGCAGCTTATTTAAACACAATATAACCAAACACCCAGGTGAGGAAGGACCCTGGAGCCTCAGGCTGTATGATTACCGCCTGTCTGTAATTCAGTTCATCACGTTTTCATGCACAGTGTTTGAATTTTAGTGTTGTTGTTTTTTTTTAAAAAGAAACCCGTACTGTGAGTGAAAAGGAAGCACAAGCAGGTAAATATTGTCCTGATGTTCTGACAAAATAAAAATACGTAGCTTGATGGGTGAGAAAATATACCAAAAGCTGACCTTTATGGCTTAATACTTTGATGAAATAAGACTTCTAGGAGCATCTTGTTAACCGTGCTAGTATTTTACCTGATGCAATATTCAAGCTTCTCCTGAGATGTTCTCCTGAGACACGTTGAGGTGTGTGTTTCTCTCAGGTGCCGTTGTGTGGAGGTGTGTGTACTGTCCTCGTGCTATGAGCAGCGAGCAGAAGCTGCAGCAGCACATGTTGAGCGAACATGTGAGCCAGCAGGGATCCGTGTTTGCCTGCGCCGTCTGCTCGCTTTCCTTCCTAACCGAAGCCGAGTACCAGCAGCACTTCCTCATCAACCACGTGCAGCTTGTCCAGGAGGAGGCGTTACAGTCTCCTGGCCCCACCTCCCAAATGGTAACTCCTCCCACCAGCACAGGCCGTGTTTGTGCTCATGGTGTACAATTCTAAACTGTTTTTAATTACTGAAAAAAATAACCGAAACGCACTAACTCCTAAACAAATAAGGTTTTATGAATATGCAAATTGTGAACTTTGGTTTCTGGCTACCTTTAATCATTTTTATTTTGAACCACAATTGTTTAAAGCTATTAAGCTGATTTTTGTGACATCACTAGCATCTCAATTACGCACCAAACACAAGCAGATACTGCGTGCCATGAACTTTTTATTGTGTATAATGTAATTTTTCTTCCAATCAGGTGATCCAGACTGAAGATACCTCAGCTGAAGGGACGGAACAGATCGTAGGGCTCGACCAATCACAGCTGGCTGGTTCTCAGCAGGTGTTTGTTGCCCTGGGAGACGGCGGCGAGGCAGCGGCCGACTCGGGGATCGTTGCCGTTAATATGGAGGACTTGCTGACGGGACGCGTCACGCTGATCTGTGAGGAGAACCAGTAGAGTTATGTTTATAGAGGAGATCATATGTATTGACAAAACACACACGCACACACCTTTCTCTCTCAGCTTTAAACTTTAAAGGGTGCATCCTCTTTAAAGCATATATTTATACGTCATATAAAATAAATACAGTATATTAATGCTCACCTGCAACCTCACACAGCTCATGGTCCAGATTCAAGTCTTTAGCTATTCAGGATATTGGAGGTTCAGCACACGTGCGTGTGTGTGTGTGTGTGTGTTTGCACCACGTCATATGTGAGATGAAAGAGGGCCAGATGGCAGATGGAAAGATGTCAGCATGGTTCAGGCTGCTGCTGATGACCAGGTTAAATCCACTGATTTTATTTTCATAATCATTTTATATAATGTTTAAATTCCTTACTGATGGGACGGCAAATGTTTCTGTGCCTGCAAATACAGCAGCCTGTAATTTATTTTTTTCATTCCAACGTCTTACCGTCTCTGGCGTTTTATATGCACAGGAAAATGAGGTGTTATGGATTTATAAAGCTGCTATGGTAATGATTGCATTGTGTGTGTGTGTGTTTGTGAGTTCGTGTTGAACCCTTTCCGGCTGTCTGAACATCTATGGAGATGTCAAGGGCCCTGTCTTTATTTCCTCGTTCCTTTTAGTCCCAGAGACACCACGACTGTATAAAAATGTATATTCAAAGGTAATATAATTCTTAATAATATGGTTAAAGTGTGGAGGCTAGCACGCAAAATAGAGGGTTATTCCGCACATCTGTCGCCATCCCTCATACACTGCTTTTGGGAGTGTTTCAAGGTCCAACAGTTCTGGTCAGGTGATTTCATTTTGCAGTTTGGACCTAAGATCTGCCTACTCGGCCTTATGCAGGAACTCCTTTATGGTTTTAAAGGTAATCAGCTCTTGCAGATATTGCTACATTGTGCTCGCAAGTGTATTTTGTTGCAATGGATAATGGTCATAACCCCTCCAGTGGCCCAGTGGATAAGTATTTAGGTAGGGAATTTAGGTAGGGTATTTATTTAGTAGGGATTTATCCCTAACGAAGCCTACTCCACAGCGCTGAGAGACAAACCCTTTAGGTTTCATAGGATTTGGGACCCCTTCCTCAAATGTCTAGGTGTAGAGGCGGAACATGTGTCGTCCCTGGGAATAAAAATCTAGCGTGGATGGGATAGAGGTGACCCCCCCCCTTTTAATAATGTATGATATCCCTTTCTCTGTATTTTGCTGTTTTGTTTTTATTTTGTTGTATTACTATTATTTTAAATTATCCCTGAAATTGCCAAAAAAACAATAAAAATAAGAAAAACAATATTGAAAAATAGAAAATTAAAAAAAATTAAAAATTATATATTTTTTTAAATTAAAAATAAAAAGTAATAAATATTTAAAAAAATATAAAAATAATAAAAATATTTATCTTTCAAAATTTTTAATTCAGTCATGTCACCTGCTAGGATATGGTAATGATGCATTATTTGGAAACGATACGACGAGATTTTAAAAAAATAATTTATTCACACATTAAAATTTTGAAATAGAACTTTATTGCTGCTGTACATTTATACAAACCATCACTGCCATTTTCACCATTGAACCCATTTAATCCCTCAGCTTTGAAAGTGCGTATTAAATCTCACTGTAGTGCCTTTAGTAGAGTGTACCAGAAATGCTCTTCAGAAAGAAATAATCCAACACCAGAGCAGGAAAGTGTATTAAATCCACCCATTGGAGATCAGCTGCTTAGTAAGTGTAACAGTACAGTAAGGTAGTTTTAGAAAAACTTTGTGCTTTCATCCTCGTTTTACGTCACAAAAGTTAAAATCGGCTTTAAATCTAGTGTCCTTTCGTTAAAAACACCCACAGTTCGGCAAATACAAAGTTGACCTATTTTTGAGCGGTTAGATACCTAAACACTCCATACATTCACATTACAACCCTCACTCTGAGAGCATCAGGGGTTTTTGTGTTGTGATTCCTTTCAGTGTGTAACATGAAGCGGAACCAGGTAAAGTACCTCAGGGTCTCGGTTATCATCTGTGCGCACGTGTGTACTGTGCACAAGCACGTTTTTACACGTATAATGTGATTCATCAGCTTATTCGCTGTGATCTAGGCTGTGTGTATATTGTGAAGTCCTCCTGGCTATGGGTATGAGTGGTAATCGTGGGGAAGCTGAGGGTCTCATTTATCAAAGGACAAGTACAAAGCACCAGGACGTACACCAGATGTGTGTGTGTGGGCGCATAACTGAGAAATCCTACACCTTTCTCTGAATTATTTTGCATACAGGAACACCCTAAATTGCCATATATGGTAAGGAAATTCCGTTTGCAAGGTTCTCCAGCAAGGCTCCACATCCTCAACCAGGGCAAGATCAGATATCTTGCCAACGCTAGATGATTGATGGAAATGTAATTTTACATGATTACACTCTACCATTAATGCCTTGTGTATGCACATGAACACGAGTAAATCTCAGTGCAGGCACGTTCTCACACACAACTAGGAATGTGCGGATAATCACCATGACGTATATATTATAAAATACTTGTTTCTGATTGGCTCATAGATCGTATTTTTCTCTAAGGTAGATTCGTACAGGAGATTGGAAACGTAACCATGACTGCAAGGCCCATATTTTTATTGGGGACGATGGAGTAGCTATTATTGCTAACTGGAGACAGGCACTGTTTTAAAGGCTACATAAAGGCAGCTATCATTACCAAAACCACAGGTCAACATTTACCTCAGATGGGCCTCAGAAATACTCCAGAAATACTCGCAGCACACATTTCAAGGATAACACAACCCTTCTCCCCACAGGAGAGCACCAGAAATGTCAAACTCAGCAAACTGTAGCATATAGCGCCGTACTTTACCGTAAGAAAATGATCATAAATATTTGATAGATGCACGTCTAATCGGAGGCATAATACAGCTGTTAAGGTACAGGTGTACACACGTTATTCTATCCGTAAACGTACTTCTCAAATAAAACCGAATTCTTTAAGCAAACACACAAAAGTATACAACAACACCTTAATGATATAATAACACAGTGTGCAAGTACGTTTATACAGACGAGTCACGTGTCCCGTGAAGCTGCTTTTACGTACAGAGTCTTCAAATAAAATTGTAATTAACATGATAAAGGAATGACGATGGACGACAACCATAAGCGACTGACTGAAGCTAAGAGTTAGCTTATTTAGCTTGCACCTGGTTGTTAAGTGTTTAATACAGACAGCGTTGAGGCATGGTGATTAACTTTTTCTTCAGACGGGATGTTTGTTTAAAATTACACCGTAATTAGACTTGTTGGGCATTGCATCAAAGTTTTGTAAATTCAAGTCATAAAGAGACCTAGTAGTGTGACCACAAGAGTGATGCAGATCATTTTGGAACTCGTAAAGGCAGCAGATGTCCATCTTTTATTGCGTCAGTTTGTGCTCGTCGTGACCGTTTACGTGGTTAGCTTCTTCTTAGGCAGGAAGGTGTTTGTGATTTGATTCATCACCACTAGCGCAGGGAAGGGAGGCAGGAGCAGGAAGGCGTACCAAATCGGCCCCTTGACGGTGGCCTGGAACCAGTCGCTGAATAAGGCGGCGGTGATGGTGACGGTGGCCAGCAGGTAGGCCACCAGACCACAGGTGGCGTGGTAGAGCCGCAGCCGGGGCACGGAAACAGTGCGGATGAGCTTGGGGAAGAGCAGGCACACGCCGCAGGCCGCCTGGAGCACCGTGACCACCAGCGTCCCGACCCCCAGCAGGCTGTGCCACGTCTGCAGGTGGGGATGCTCCGACTTCCTCTTACTGGCCACCATGAAGCCGAGGCCCATGGCTGCAAACAGCAGCAGCAGCACCTGTATGACCCAGTGTGTGCGCACCTTCCCTTTACGAGACTTGAAGCAGCATGGAGAACCCTCAATTGAGAAGAGCAGGATCCCCTCCGTCATGCACACGCAGAACTGAGAGGAGAGAAAAGAGCAGGTTGAATTACACACGCTCATCTTTTCCTACTGCTGCTTCTGTGCCTGTCAGTCAGAGTGAAGGGGCGTGGCCTCAGACTCCACACAGCTAACATGTCACTTGGAGACATTTGTTTGTACTTTTGTACTTTTTCTTCCAAAGAGTAAATAGGAACAAACTTCAGCTAGGCAGCAAGAAAACCGAAGAAATGTCGGACGAAACGCTCCTAAGGAATCATTCGATCTGTCATTTAGATTTGCTGCTTTATTTAAAATCTCACTTCATAATTGAGATCTCACTTCATATAACTTCCTGTTTAGATTCCTCGCTGAATTCACAACAATGCTGCTTCAGAGTCGTCAGTACAACCCAGTGAATAAGACAGATGTGTGGTTAAATTGTAATTTCATGCTGTTTGCTTTTACTGGAACACTGTGAGCTAAAGTAGCTGATTATTAGGCTAAAATCCAGGATATTCTACATATGTTATAATCTTTAACTGGAAAAAAGGATCAATTTAACACCGCTGTTGATGGCTTCAGGAAGAGAAACTGTAAGCCACACCGTCACTGAGGGTTTATTATTGGCACCCGTTCCTCCACACAGTACAATAGGAGGCTGTGTACTGATGAGGAACAGGAAGGTCACGGCACGCTGCTCAGCACGTCACTGAGATGGAAAAGTGTTCTGCGTCCTGGGTCAGTCGTAACTATAGACCCTGGCCTGCCGAGGGGAGAGGCGCGAGCCTAATTATCTCACTGTTCCACCGTGTACGATTCATAATTCAGGAACGTGATGCATTATTCATGGATCGGCCTCGAGGCTGTGCGCCAGTTAGTCATTCATCATTCTCGAGCAACAACAACAAAAAAAAAGAAAAGAAAGGGAACAGTGCAAAAGGCTTGGAGAGACAAAAGGAATGAAAACAAAAGGATAAGGGCATTCTCTTCAGATCCAAAGGACTAACTGTTGTGTAATGTTTGGATTAAAGCTGTAGGCCGGGAACTTACCCCGAGCGACATGCAGAGCGGGTGCCAAGAAAAGAGACCTGCAAATAAACAAATGAGCATCTGGAGGTTAGCGTGAACACGGAAGATGAGCATGATTTGCATTTTCCATTTTTTTTTTTGCTTCTTCAAATACATTGCTACCTTTAAATCTGCTTGTGTGTTTTAGTCTCATGATCCCTGATCGCTAGGTGATAACTGAGCCCACTCTGAGGCTGATTCGGCCCTCTGATCTGATCTGATCTGATCTGATCTGATCTGATCTTCCCCAAATATTTGTGATCCTCATTTGTAGCCTAATCATTGGGCAGGACCTTGTGCAGTGTGGGGTGACGTGCAAGTCGTGTGTGAAGGACTGAGCAATGACAGTGACGCTGTGTTTCCTTTCATCTGACCTCAGCAGGAGCAAGTCTTTAAGATCCTCCAGATCAATGTTTGGGACCGAAACGTGTGTTGATTTGTTTTTTTGGGAAGACTGAAACTGAGATCTCTCAACCTGAGGATGTTGTAAATGTTAAAGTGATATTTTAGCAGGCAATCCAAATGCAGTCTAATAATCACGTCTACTCTGTTGGAAATATCAGATACTTTATCAGTGCCTCCTGCCGCCCCAGTGCTGTGCACATTTCTGCTTTTTTTCCTCAGAACTTTCATTCCTGCCTCAGCTCATATATCATTAACAAGTTGGGTCAAGCCTGTTTCACACTCAGCTTTCGCCTAATGTTACCTCTGGGTTTTTTTTAATCCCATCTCCTGCAAAAAGCAGGACATTCCAGGTTAAAGAGTTAGCTGGTTCTCTGAGGCAGCTCTGAAAAGGTATGAAGGAGCCTTGAGGCAAGTGTCAGCAGGAAAAAGACAAAAAAAAAAAAAAAGCCACATGCACAGTGCATAAGTATTTACCCCCTTTTAACCTTTCCACATTTTGTTGTGTTACATTCTGGAAGTGAACTGGATTTAATTGGGATTTTAGGTCCTACATTAACACAGTAACAGAGCGGGGATTGGTAGGATTCCCACCCTTCTGTCAACAAGTGTATGTTTGTGTGTGTTTTAATTAATTACAGGTGGAAAAAATCTGTGGTATGAATTCAAATAACAGCATGAATGCCAATAGGAGAAAACACCCAAACAGTCATTAAGCTGATTGAGAGAAGGGTTGGGTTAATTGCTGATGACTCAAATTGTTCTGTTCAGCCTCAGGACTAACCGGAAGGAGTTTACTTCCATTTATTTCCCAACAGAGATTCCCCCTATCAAATACTTTTTTAATCCATAAAACGTTTCGATTTTTGAATCAAAAGCAATATGTTTATCACTTCTAACAGTAATTGTTGTTATTACTAAATGCAGTGCTGTACAGAAGTTTTTGGCACATGCAAAGAAAGGCCGTGAAGCAAAGACACCTTCAAGGTTCAAAATTTCTACATTAAAAATACTATAAAGAGCAGTAACTACATAAAGTTAGTGTCTTTGCTTTACAAATACATCGGAGTGGTCTCAGGTCCAACTTTGTGCATATTATATAATTATAATATATATATATTGTTAGGATTTTTAATGCTTAATAATTATTACTTAATAATGTTTTTTGTAGATCTGTAATGTGCTTAATATTTATTCATAACTTACACTAAGACTAAACACTGAGATTTTAATCCAAAAACAGCAAAACGAACATATTCAAAAATTATTATATTATTATTATTATTATTATTATACTGAAGCAAAGCCCCAGGGTAAGTTGCAGTAGGACTAATTCCACATGATATATATATATATATATATATAGAGAGAGAGAGAGAGAGAGAGAGAGAGAGAGAGAGAGAGAGAGAAATAATAAATAAAGAGTTAATAAACTTACTGGTTCCCGGTCGGGACAGGACGCCGATGAGCGCGGTGAAGCCGAGAGCGACACAATGCGCGGCCACGAGAGCGACTTTGCGCATGCACGCGTACAGCCAGTATTCGCGCATCCCGAGACCCTCACCAACCGGACTGTATTCCACTCCTGGCCGCATCTCTCTCTCTCTCTCTCCCTCTCCCTCTCTCTCTCTCTCTCTCTCTCTGTCTATCTATCTGTATGTCTGTGTGTGTTGTCCGTCTCTCGCCTTATTAGTGTAACTCAGGTCGGAGACGAACACACCGAGCCACGTCTGTTGTGTCCAGTAACACCGCGCGTGCAGGGCTGTCCGTGCTGTGGTCATGTTAGACCGGGATTCTGCTCTCTCTTCTTCTTCTTATTACTCTGCCACCTAGGCGACATGAGCGCCGAAACAAAAACACCGAACGGACAATTGACACTTCCGGGTGCGTGAGGTTCGTTAATTCGTGTCGCTCAAATAAATAAAAAGTTGACACTTCTTTTAGGGTGTAAAGATGTTCAACATCGAGTGACACACCGTGTAACAACTCGTTCCTGGATGGAAACGAACACACGGGACATTTTAAATACCTTCAGAGGGAAAAAAAATTGTTACGTCACGACTCACTGTCCATTCCGTGAGGAGGGAAGTGTCGTCTCTGTGGGCGATACCATCATGAAGACAAAAATGGGGGGGAGGGGGGACTAGCCCATATCGGAGAGAAAAAGGCGTGGCTCGCGGTATTTCACGGCAACATCAGCCGTGTAATAATACTTAAAATACTACTGATAAGATTTATAGAAATAATTAATACGTCTAATACTACAGCTAATAGAACTCTGCCACTACTACTATTAAACATTTTATATATAATATATCTATTATATATACATATAAACATCAAATAATAAATTATAGTATTAATAATATTTCAAAGATTATATATTACTATTACAACTACTCGACATTGTATTGCCAAAGGTTTTGGGACACCCCTCGAGATCATTGAATTCAGGGGTTGGGCTCGGCCCCTTAGTTCCAGTGAAAGGAACTCTTAATGCTTCAGCTTCATACCAAGACATTTTGGACAATTTCATGCTTTGTGGGAACAGTTTGGGGATGACCCCTTCCTGTTCCAACATGACTGCACACCAGTGACCAAATCAAGGTCCATAAAGACATGGATGAGTGAGTTTGGTGTGGAGGAACTTGACTATCCTGCACAGAGTCCTGACCTCAACCCCATAGAACACCTTTGGGATGAATTAGAGAGGAGACTGTGAACCAGACCTTCTTGTCCGACATTAGTGCCTGACCTCACAAATGTGCTTCTAGAGGAATGGTCAAAAATTCCCATAAACACACTCCTAAACTTTGTGGAAAGCCTTCCCAGAAGAGTTGGAGCCGTTATAGCTGCAAAGGGCAGGACAACTCCATATTACATTCATGTGCATGTAAAGGCAGACGTCCCAGTTTTGCCCTGGCTCGCAGTCTCCACTCTAATTCATCCCAAAGGTGTTCTATAGGGTTGAGGTCTGGACTGTGCAGGCCAGTCAAAGTTCCTCCACACCAAACTCCCCCATCCATATATTACTAATTACTCTTAATAATAACAACGCAAAATTAATTAAATGATAGTAACAACACACTCACTGTCAAGTATAAAGAATATTTTAATCCATTTTTATAAATCAACATTTATATAGCAGCATGTCCAGTAGATTGTGAGGTATTTCTGAATTCACGGAGAAATTCACTCCCCCCATCATCTGCCATTCACTCGCACTCACATTCATATATTGGCTTTTTAAAAGGACCATTGTCAACATAATGATCCACACTGGTCTAACACTTCCAGACTCGCAGACACACAACACACTCGAACTCTCACCCACACACACACACATACACACGCAGATGCACACACACGTCTGGAGACTTGGGTCCACAGTCCATACAAGTTTGCAGTGCTCCCCAGTTAGTGGCTTGCTCAGCGATGGAGTTTTGGCTGTGAAGAAAAAAAGCAGACCGTCAGTATCACCGAAAGGCATCTTATGGTCCAGTTATCTGTTCAGAAAAAATCAAGTATCATAGCCAGCAGTGCATCTATACATCAATTCAGGAGTCATGTTTGCTTTTTTATTCATCAGATCTTAATAATAATCTCTCATCATATACTAGCTAGTAGCTACACTCTCTCTTGTCCTGTTGTATTAGAGCAAGGCTAACATTACCACAATGACTCCTAATCCTAATACTGAGCAACTCCACTTTTACTCACACTACCCATTAGTGCCTTTATCCCTTCTTTTTTGTGGCTCAACTGTGATGTCGCCACTTTTAGCCCAACCACAGGAAATGCGAAATGTGCTGCATGTCTTGAATAAAAAAATGCCTTAGAAGAGTGAATGATGTGAAACTACTCCTGAATAAAAGCAGAAACTGTCCTTCAGCAGCAGCTGCAATTCACAAATCATCAGTTGGTACCTGGATGAATTAACGATGATTCTATTCCTGTTGTATTGTTGTATCACTCGCAATGAGTTTATAACAGCAGGCAAAATACGTGCTGATGCCGCTCGGGTTTGTTGCATTTTGGGTCATTTTTGAGACGAGTTTAAAATGCATTTTAATATCGTGACAAAGCCCAATAAAAGACAAGACAATTTTAGTTCCATTTTTGTACACCAAAAACTGCTGAACTGGAACTAGACACAGAAAGAGACTGTAGGTAATTGTGTAGAGGATTGGGGCTGGTCACTGGGTAACGACTCAGGAAATTACTGAAGCTAATGATCTGAATTTGATATTGTAAATAAATTAATATGCATTAAATGCAATAAATGTGGCCATAGAGCTACAGGGATTAGAGCACTAGTTTACAGCAGTAGTATGTTTATTTGACATGTGAAGGCACTTTACACCTTCTGGTTTACACTCACCTTGGGCGCACTGAGCTTCTTCTCCCCTCCTACGGGCAGTGGCGCTCCTTTGCGCTCTTTCCAGGTGTAGAAGCCGGAGTGAGGTGGGGTGGGCAGCCGGTGCGCTTTGGAGGGGGGAGATGAGTCGCTGCTCTTGCGTTTCTTGCCCAGACCTCTGTGCTCGTATCCAGGAGGCCTGCCGTGGTGTCCTGAGTTTCCTGCTCGCCCAGATGCGCCTGGCTCCGTGGGCGAGGTTCGGCCTGGCGCATGAGTCCGCTTAAATGGCCACGGCTCGGCCCGGCTCTGCTTGTGACCCGGCGACAACGAGCCGTTTGTCTGTCCGTGAGATGATGGCGGCGCTAAAGCCGGAATCTGAGCCGCCGACGTTTTGCCAGATCCGAGTGACCGGGCTCGGTCCCGATCCGGGCTCACACAGTTCCTGTCCGGGCTGACCGTATCGGCCTCGCTCAGAGAGCCTTTCCGCTTTGTGGGAGTGGCCGGTTCAGCCCGCTCCGTTTCCCTGAGACGCAGCTGCTGCTTGCTGGGTCTGCCGATGGGGTTTCTGGACCGCCCCGTGCCTAGCTGCGTGGCAGTCTGAGCGGGTTTGGAGTGCGCTGCGGACTGGGAACCTCCGGATTTCTCAGACTGAGCCGAAGCCCTGCTGCTGGAGGAACTGTCCCTGCCTGCTCCGTGCGAAGAAAATGAAGACGACTTGAGGGAGGTGGCACTGGGATTTCCTGTCCTCTGCCTGGAATGATGGGAAGTGAAGGATGGGGAAGAAGGAATGGCTGAAGGCTTGGCTGAGGAACTCTGGGACTGAGGCTCGGATGCTTGAGGTATTTTCCTAAAGAGGGGGGAAAAGTATAAATATAATCATACTGAGTTTGTCTCGCCCAGATGCTGGAGAGTTCTGTTAAACAGAGATTTAAAAAAAGGCAACATCTGGTTTATGTGCTTATGTATGTAATCAGGGGCAGCCGGAGTAAATGTGTTTTAACAGAGAAATCCATAAACAAATATCAAAACCCATCAGTCCGCCACCATCCGTTTATTATTCAGCTTAAATTATGCTGCTTGTCCCCCGTACGAGTCCCTCTGTACGTCACTATAGAAACGATAACTTTAAATAATGAGTTAATGAATGAAATGAAGTCAGTTGTAGATTGAAGGCGAAACTCACTTCCACAGGTGAGCGCTGAGGTGACTCTCCACCATGGCACTCACAGCGGACCGCAGGTGATGAAGCCGCCTGTCGAATGTGAAGACGCCGTGACCCAGAGCAAAACTACCAAATGTACACACCTGAAAGAGGAAAAAAAAAACAGTTTCTTTCTCATACATAACGAACTGCTCCATTCAAAAAACGTGAAGCTGTGCAAAAATATTAAGATGTTATTGATTTTGTGTGGCAGTCAAAGACAGGGTTGTTTCACAGACGTCTCCTCGGGGCCTCCCAGACTCTCAATACGTTTATTAAAAACCAGACTCAGCACATCTGATTTAACTTAGGCGCTGTCGGGCTGAGCCAGGTGTGTTAGCGCTGGAATTTAACCTCCTGGTTGTGCTGGATGGCGGCTCGAACGCTCGGACACTCTGACAGACATTTAATCAGTTCTGTTTCAACAAGGATACAAATCCCGAAGAATAAAGCTAAGCCTAGGACAAAAAAAAACAAAAACGCAGTGGTAGAGCCAGGAAACCGTCTGCATTTGATGAACAACAGTTAAAGGTCATTTCCTTAAGGGACAAAAGGAAATCCAGACAAACGCTTGCTCAGCATCTGGCACCCACGTCAAAACCTCGACTGTGAGACGTCTTAAGGAATACTTTTGGAGGCAGTGTGGCAGAGCCAAGTCTGAGAGCTCAGTGCTGAATTATAAGGCTGTGTGTCTGTATGCGAGTGCTTCAGTCATGGTCAAGGGTTTAAGTGGAATCTCATCAAACTCAGTGAAAGGATGAATGTAAAAAAATCTTTAAATCAAAAAAGTGATAAAACCTGGAAGTCAAATGAACGTGACCTTCTCAGTCCTGTTTGTTTTTGTGTGTATAAATATATAAGCTGAGGTACCGCGAGTGGTTTAGGATGCCAGGGGCTGGAATGCCAGTCGGCAGGTTCGTCGTTGCCCTCTCCCTCGCTCTCATCACTGACTGAGATTCGACCCTGAGTGAGAGGGGAGGACGCCCGAGCCACACCCTCCTCCCGAACCGCCCTCTCCTCCTCGGGGGCGTTCTCCGATAACGTTCGCGTCCTGTTACAGAAAACACACACACACACGAAATTAGAGAGCAAAAAACAATATATATATATATATATATATATATATATATATATATATATATATATATATATATATATATATATATATATATATATACACACACACATATATACATATACACACACACACACACACACACACACACACACCACCCAACTAAATCTACAGGTGCATACGTTCTCTGACTCGGACATAAGATTTAAAACTCCTATTCGAGGTGTTCTGACTGATTACGAGACCCGAGACGCTCCGACTCTGGCTCTTACCTGAAGGCAGGAGAGTTGCTCAGGGGTCTCCTGCAGTGCGGCGAGGCGTTCGGCTCTCGGGGAGTCTCGGGGCTCTGGGACTGGGCGGCCGATTCCTCGTGGCTCTGAGCGTTACGCTCTCTGTTTTTCGAGCCCATCTTCAGCTCCGCCACCAGCTGGTCAAAGTTCTTACTTCGACCCATGACCTTTCGCCGCTCGTGAATGGAGTGGATCTGAAGGAGGGAAAGAGAACAAGTGGGTTGTTTTAATTGTATTCGGTTAATGTGTGTATTATATTAGATTAAAGAGAAAAACAGACGTCCAGATAAACACTTTCCACATTAAAGCTATGAATCAGTTTGATACCGATATTTAAACAAAATTGTGCCTTTTTTTTTTAGTAAACATTGACTATTTCTGGTTGCTGACCGTCGCTGTTCATAATAATATAGTAATTAATTATATTATAATTCTTGTTCTTTTTTTGTGTTGCAATATTTGCAGCTCTTCCTTCTTCCCCTCAACCTGAATATCTAAAAAAAAAAACAACCTTAAATAAGGCACTGTTAACCAAGTTGGACAAAGGACAGAGGGTCATTTCCTGTAATTCCTTCCTCATTTCCTGTAAGTCATGTCCGTGTAACTTCCTGTCAGCCTATAGACGTAGACATTAATTTCAAAAACGGCTGTTCAACCTCAAGGAACGCAGCACTCTCTCTCTCTCTCTCTCTCTCTCACACATATTTAAGAAAGCAGAAACTAATCTACCTCCACGTAGATACTGCACAAAGAACTTTAATTTATTGTATGAGGCAATAGTTTGGTTTCCCAGCCTTAAAACCTCATTTTAGCAGCTGATGTGTTCAGAACTGAGCCAAAATTATAGCTGTTAATATTACGATGAGGTTGTTTCTGTATTATGAGTACAGTAATGGTTTTAGGCAGATGGAGGAGGAGGAGATGGGACTCACATTGCAGGTTAACAGCCGCGTACAAACTTTCTTCCTCTCTGGATCCAACACGCCGCAGTGTTTGTCCAGGTCACACTGTTTTTCTGCAGGAAGTAGAGACAGGAGATATTTTTGTCCATTTTAAGTTAATGATAATGACCACTTCAGAAAATGTAATGTGTCAAATATGGAAGCATGCAAAATACAGAAATACAGGGTGTCCCTAAAGTCTCCAATCACAGAGAGAAATTATCTCTTAAAGCAAAATGTCTACCAAAATTTTTCATTCTTCATGTTATTACAAGTTTATATATTTTTTTCAGCTAGTCTTTATGAATGCCTTAGACAAAAGGAGAAACATGTTCATTTGTTCTATGTATGGAGATTTCCGGGACTCCCTGTAATTAAGGTTTTCTGAGAAACATGACAAACATCAGCGTGTCAGTGTGATGCAGCTCCGCCTAAACAGAAGCTAAAAGCTCAGGGCACGCGATCTCAGCTAGCGCTTACTTGAGGTCTTATACGGCCGGTTGCTGCGGGCGTGTGGTGCCGTGGCGTTGACCGTGCCAGACTCCGCTCTCTGGGCCGGGGATTTCTCCGTGGAGCCCGGCGAGGGTCGGCTGGGCGAGGGGCCTCCGAAGGGCCACGGCGGGTCTCTGAGGCTTGGGGGAGGTGAGCTACGTGGGGGCTCCAGTGGTGGAGGCTGCTTGAAGACAGTGGACTCCGAGTGACCAGAACTGGATGACTTTTCCATAGGCGAAAGGCTGCGTGAGGAGTTGAGCAACACCGAACACAAAAGAAAGATCTCAGTTAGAGGGGGTTACGGCAAACAGACGTGTGATTTCACTTATTCAAGCTGTCTTGGTTAAATCTGACTATTAGTTTATTCTGTGTTCCGCTTACCGAACTCCGTCCTTGGGCGTCTTGGTGTGTTTGAACTGAGGTGGAGTGGAGGGTGATTGGGGAGATGGGCGGGTCGCTCCTCCACCTCCTCCTCCTCCGCTCTGGCTCTTCCCGCTCCAGCTGCCTGCTCCATGGCCGGCGGTGGGCGGGGCGTGTCCATGGCGGGCGTGTGAGCGCTGCTGGCCGGCCGGCGGTGTGGAGCGCTGGTGTGCATAGAGCTTCCCGACCGAGCCGTGCCTCCTCTCACAGTGCTTCTCAAACGCCTGCGGCTTCACCACCTGACTGCAGTGGCTGCACACCACCAGGTAAAAGTCGTCGTGTCCAGGATAGTGACCGAAGATCGACATATCTGTGAAGAGGATCGCTGATCTTGATTTTTTTTTTTCCATTACCATTAAACAGAAAGGCAATTTATATAGATTTTAGGGACGCGAAGGTGTGATAAGAACAGGAAAGGATGAATCCATACCCTCCTTCCTCAGCGTCATGGTTTCCGTCGTTTTTTTGCCATTCTTGCTGCAGTCGTCCCCATCGGACCCTGAAAGAGAAAAAAACTCCGATCATGTAGTTGCAGCTCACTACTGAAGGGCTTTGTGATGCGATAATGGTGACGCTCTGCTCCCAAGACCTGATTTATTGAACTTTGATCAAAAAGATCAATCATAAATCAGATGCACAAAAGGGTAAGAGAATGAAAAAAGATCCAGAGTGAGAGGTCTGTGGTAAACCAGTGAGGTTTTACTGTTAGCTCGCTCATTCATATTTGTTTGAGGATGCAAATGAGTCCAATATACAAATTCACACTAAGCATCTTAGTGAAGCGTCAACGTTAAACTGCTTAGTGGTTTCAATCCGTTGTTATTTTGCAATGGCGAGACGCCGGAAAACACCGCTTTTGTCTCCGTTAAGTGTTCCATATCAAACTGCGCCTTCCTTTTCGACCACTACAGAGTCTTGTTTTCCAGGAAATAATGTCAGCTTCATTCTATGTCAGGAAGTGGAGTAAAACTGTCCGCAAACATCATTCTCATGAGAATCTTGGACAAGCTCTAGGCTCGTGGTGCCTTCACAGGTCATTTTCATCCCCACTGTTAAAAGGGTTTGGGTTGAGACAGCTGATGTGCATGTGTCTCGAGCAAATCTTGTGTTGTTTCTCTTCTCCTCGGGTGTGGAGAAAGTACAGTGTGTGTACCTGTAGCTCCAGGTACGTGTTAAAGTGATGCGTTGTAGGTGTCACGTGCTGAATCCCAAATACCTCCACACTTCCTTTATATATGCACTACATAGGGTCGTGTAACTGTAACGGTGTTTACCACCCATGTAGTGCACTTTAAAGGTCTAAGAGGGAGCCATTTAAGATCCAGCCAAGGTTGTGGGTGGGACACGGCGCCCCCAAAAATCTGACCAACAAGCGTTTTAAAGCATCTGGAGCGCTGCCAGACAATACGAACACGGAACACGGTTTCTATTAGCTAGCATCAGGCTAGGCTTTTATTAAGACAGTATTAATAAAAGCTAAATCCTTTCCTAAATACCGAAAACCAAGCCAGATATATTAACAGCGGAAGGTGGAAACATCTGGCTGATTAATATGTATTAAAAACAGGCCACTGTTCTAAACGTTTTTAGTTAGCCTCATCAGGTCTATTAGCTTTATAGCTAGCATTAAAAAAAAACTCCTCCATAACCGGCGCGTTATTTTTTTTTCTCGCCTGTATTCCGACATAGTTCCGCCTCCTTCGCTGCGATTGGCTAGTACACACAGTCCCGCTCGTGAGTTACAACTATTCACCAATAACGGTGGGGAAGGCGGGATGCGCCTAACCAATCCTTGCACGAGAGACGAGGTTTTCGGCGGAATACCGGTAGGGGAAAAAATAACGTATCACCGGCGTCTAGTCGAGTACAGAAAAGAGAGAGCAGAGCTAGGCTAGGACCGAAAATATAGCAGGGTTGCCAGATTGGCTGCTGTTTAGAGACAAATAACAGTTTAAAATACTTCCAGCTGACATCAAACCGTCTGGAAATTGTATCCAAATAAGATCTAAGTATAATCACTGTCTTTTTACATAAGTATTTATTGGTAAATCTACGGGATTTAGAAACCTTCCATTTCTCATGCACGACCTGGCAACCCTGAGCTACAGTTAGCTCGGTGGCTAAGCTAAGCGTCTGTGCTGAAAGTTGTTCGACCAAATGTATGCGTTCCAGCCTTGCAAAAAAGTAGATTGTGCGACATGGTTTCATTTTACACTTGTGCCAATTTTTTCTCCACGCGTATTTGTGTTTCGAAACAAAGAGACGATTTAAACTAAGTAATGAAGTGAGCTCGCGCAACCTACTCCAGAGACCAAGTAGGCACGAAGAGGACCTGAGGGAAACCAGGGGAACCGGCCAGCGCTAGGACCTGGCAGGTTCTTTGTTTGGGTAACATTGGTTAGGGATGCCGTGCCTTTCCGCGAAAATAAACCACATCCGAACGACTTTTTTTACCGAAATATCAGGAAAAACTGATGGAAACGTAATCACTCACCGTCCGATGCTGTCAGGTTAATCCTCTCTGCCCAAACGCTCCAGCTTTGACCCACGAAATCATCGAGACAAGGCACCCGCCGTTCCAGAGCAGCCATTACTTTAACTGCGCGTTCACGCACCGCCATCATCACGGCGCGGCGAGTCACTTACGTCATACTGCGCGCTCCCGCGAGCGGAGCCAGCAACCCCTGTACGCGCGGCCCTTCCTGTGTGTAGAACCTAAACATGTGATCCTCACACCATAACTACTTACTTTACTGATCATAAGTTGTTTTATTGCACTTTATAACTCCATAACCTATAGTATTTCGTAGTACTTTAATGTCTTTTTGCTAGTTTTAATAGGGGTCCAAGCACATTGTGATGCAAGGCCAAACACAGCCAGACGGTGGCACTATAACGCTCTGCTTAACGCTCGCACAGGTTTTCATTGGGTTCTGCCAAACAAAAAAAGCCCCATGAACCCTTTAATTATGCCAATTTAGATAGTTTTTGCCAGTCTGCATGAAAAGTTTTTTGCCGAATCTTGTATCTGGTGGATCTTTCACATGTCTGAACATCAACAGAGATCATAATCAGTCTGGCCGCTACACACCAATCAGTCGTAGAGGGGCAGAGCTTGGGTTGCTCTAACAACTGTAACTAAAAATTGGATCCATCCATCCATTGTCTATACCCGCTTTATTCCTAATTAGGGTCACGGGGATCTGCTGGAGCCTATCCCAGCACACATTGGGTGAAAGGCAGGGGTACACCCTGGACAGGTCACCAGTCCATCACAATGACACACATATAGACAGACTCACTCTCACTCCTATGGGCAATTTAGAATTACCAGTCAACCTAATGTGCATGTTTTTGGACTGTCCGAGAAACCGGAGTACCCGGAGTAAACCCACACAGGCACGGGGAGAACATGCAAACTTCACACAGAAAGGCCCCTGCCTGTTCGAACCTGGGATTCGAACCCAGGACCTTCTTGCTGTGAGGCAACAGTGCACTGGTGGCAAAATACAGTTCCTTTTCTGTGTACAGACTAACATTGAGGCAACATGGCCGCTCTCACCGTGTACACTGTAAAGTTCCACTCCACTCCTTTTAAATGAGTTAAGAGTAACTTTAAACAGTTCACACACAAACAGACACAGTACTTGGTTAAATCTATAACACTGACAGTACTAATCCATGTTCTGAGAAGCTAATCATCCACAATTGAGATATCACTAACATTAGCCAGCTAGTTTGTCACTACTACTACTAACTGTTTTGTTGCTGGTTTTCTGACTCTGTTGTTGCTCTCCTGCAATTTCAGCTGAAAACGTTGCATGACTGTTCAGTACAGTAGAACAGGGCCAGTGTCCAGGCCTGGAAGTGTAAAAGTGGAGTTAAAGATTGTCGTGTTTTTGTCTGTCAGAGCAAACCAAAGACACAATTTCCAGGAAACGGCTGTGTTTTTGTTTTTTTCCATTTCACACAAGGAAAAAACGTCTAAATTGCCATTTCTGAAGCTCCACGATCGCAGCATCGCTACAAGGTTCTCAGGACCTTTGTGGGGTTTGGGTTGTGGCCATTACAGAGGGTGAATGAATAATAAGAACCTCAATAATTAGAAAATAAACAGTGCTTAAATAATGTCGGTGTCTGTTGTGTTGGTGGAAAGTTGAGAAATGATAAAGGTTTTTGCATTTTGAGCCTAATATCTGAATAGTAATCGAAATGTTCTGGGGTATATTTTATTTATTTATTGTCAGCTGCATGGATAAAAAGTTTGAGAGCCAAATTGTCTGTGTAACTTGATAAGAAATGGCATTTTAATTACAGATTTGTGCTTGTTTTTTTTTTAATGTTGTTTATATTTTGTCATAGAAATTATAGTTGATGTCACTACTGAACAGTATTGTACATTGTTGGTGTACCATTATTGTACAAAATAATGCAAGCAAACAAATAAACAAACGTTGACACTGAAGTTTCGTAAGGCGTGACGTCGAGTACGCATGCGCAACAAAAATTGAACGCCGTTGTTCAGCTTCAGCGCATGCGCGGTACAGGTACAGTTTTAAACCTGACCACTAGATGGCGGAAGAGGTTCAGCGGCGTTGCTACTCAGCTGAAGAGATTTATTTATCATATCGAAGGCGATGTTTCAGCTCCTAAAGTCATTTAAAATCAATTATATAATTTAAAATCAATTAATTTATTTGTTTGACTTCGTTAACTTTCGCTTTGAGTGCGAACGCCAGCGCTGTAAATGTCCAGTAGGTACCGTGTGTCGTAATACGTGCTTACTTACACGTTTATAACACATTTATAAGGTGTAATAGTCCTGTAGTGGGAGAATGAAAGGTATTTGGACAGGTATTTTATCAGTTCTTTCCTGGACAGCACTGTGTTGTTGTGTCAACAGTTCATACAGGTGATAAAGGAGTTCATTTTGTGTGTTTTTTGCAGTAGTCTCTTGACTGAAGAGAGAGAGATGTTAAAGCAGACCATCCTGAGGTGTCAAAAGGGTCAAAAACAGGTATTTATTCCCACTTTAGTTTTAATTTAGCTGATCTGATGGAGTGCTACAGTGTGTGCTAAAATTCTCTATACACAGGGGAAATTCTAATATATTAAACAATTTTCTTACTTAATTTATAAATATATATCATATACATTGATCACATTATGACCACCGACAGGTAAAGTGAATAAGACTGATGATCTCCTCATCATGGCACCTGTTAGTGGGTGGGATATATTAGGCAGCAAGTCAACATTTTGTCCTCAAAGTTGATGTGATAGAAGCAGCAAAAATGGACAAGGGTAAGGATTTGAGCGACTTTGACCAAGGGCCAAGTTGTGACTGGATCAGAGCATCTCCAAAACTGCAGCTCTTGTGGGATGTTCCCGGTCTGCAGTGGTCAGTATCTATCAAAAGTGGTCCAAGGAAGGAACAGTGGTGAACCGGAGACAGGGTCATGGGTGGTCAAGGTTCACTGATGCACGTGTTGAGTGAAGGCTGGTCCGTGTGATCCGATCCAACAGACAAGCTACTGTTGCTCAGATTGCTGAAGAAGTTAATGCTGGTTCTGATAGAAAGGTGTCAGAATACACAGTGCATCACAGTTCGTTGCGTATGGGGCTGCATAGCCACAGACCGGTCAGGGTGACCATGCTGACCCCTGTGCACCACCGACAATGAGCACGTGAACATCAGAACTGGACCACAGAGCAATGGAAGAAGCTGGTCTGATCTGATGAATCACGTTTTCTTTTAAATCACCTTTAGCCAACTTCGGCGTTTTACGTCCGGTTAAAATCATGTCTCTGCTAATATGGAGCTTTTTATATTCCAGTCCATCATTTCAGGGGACTTTCTTGATTCAGTCACATTTTGGGGAGAATTTATACTGTAGAACATTTGACTTACAATATTAAACCTGCACATAGCAGTAATTAGATTTATTTATCAATTTGTAAATAGATACAAATGCACACTGGCTTGCACGGTTTATCATCCAGAGATAAGTAGTGCTTAGTTTCTTCATTTCAATTTTGTTTTGCTTTGTTTTGTGCCACCATCTAGTGGTTAGGAAACACACAGCAGATTTACCTGCTCGTCAGAACACAAAACACACACACATACACACACACAACAGCAGTGAAGCTCTCTTCATTTAATACTTTACAACACAGAAAATGCAAACAAAAAAAAAAAACACCCTGCAAAATGCAAATTCAATTGATGTGTATTTTTTTTTCTGATACAAATTACAGTGTAAGAACAAATGTATTTCACTGAACAAGACATTTAACTTCAAGGACTTTCAAGGAGGTATGGAAACATCCGAGAGCTGAAGCTATCTGAAAACAGGCACGCCCTTAAGTACTGCTGAGACAGAACTGACCTCTGTCTCCACTGCTGTCCGTCATTACCTTAAACTTATGAACAAACCAGTCAGTTTGAAATTATATATATATATATATATATATATATATATATATATATATATATATATATATATATATATATATATATATATATATTCACGTGAAACATTGTGTTGTTAAAAAAAAAAAAGCTATGATTAGAGATGAAGGCATGGTATTTTTAAGGCTTTCATATCGCACAAGCACAGGAAGAAGCCGAATCATCGATATATATAGTAAAAAAAATAATATATAGGAAAAATAAACAAAAAAACCCAAACTGAAGAGACTGTAAATGATCTTAATAATTATTCTTAAGCAGACACGTGCCGATAAACCTGCAACATTTCCACCATTCTTATCTCAGATGCGAATGTTTGTGTGTCCTTTTTCAGAGAGAACCCTGAACAGTTCACTGAAGAAAAACTGAAGACAAAAAGAACGGAGGCTGTTATCGTTATGAGCCGATTACAGATATCAGCACCAGCCTGCTCTCAAGTAACAGAGAGATTAATGTAAGTGAACGTTTCTCCATTCCAGAGCCTTACAGACGTACTTATGCGATCGTATATAAAACACAGACGCTGGCAATTATTTAGGAAAATGTACACGCATGTTTCTGATTTCAATAAACAGGAACTAGTATTTAGGAAACTAAAAAAGAAGGAAATTAGTGTTTAATAGTTCCGATTTTTTTCTTTCCTTCGAAACAATCATGTGGCTGGAGGTCAAGTCATTTATCCCAACGCACTGGGAAAGTGTAGGAGGAGCTGGAGGACTCGTCTCTGTATCGTAACCTCACGCTGTTATTAAACGACCCAGAGAGACAGAGGATCGTTCAGATGAGGCACTTTGTGTAGATGTAGACATCTTTAAATCATACACTATAAATACAATAAGTGTGTAACATCTGAGTGCACTGGTGTGTGTGTGGAAGGCATGTGTTGTTAAGTGGGCGGGGTTTCTAAATGGTAAAGCTCACAATTGGTACAAAGAGGAAAGAGAGAGCAGATTTTGTCAAATGTGAAACAAAAAAAAAAACCCAAACAGGTTTATATAAGAAACACAACAAGAAACGTTCATCAGTGGCTTATAAGTGTGTGTGTGTGTGTGTGTGTGTGTGTATACTGTAAGTGCAATACAGTTGAGTGCAAAAGTCTGCACCTCCCCCATCATCATTTTTGAAACTAGAAGGTCGACACAACGTGAAACAGACCAAAGAACTAGTTTTGTGACGAACCTTGAGACTTAATCTTCAGAACTAAAGAGAATTTATAAAGGAAAAAGGAGCAAAGATTCTCTGACGGATCTGACCCAGATCGCAAGAGATGCAGAGGCAAGAAAATCCTAGCAGGTGTCGAAAGACAAAGAAACAAAAAAAAGGTTAAGTCTATGTTTTTTAAATGTGCATCAAGAAAAGTGGAAAATGGCACTAATTACACTGACCACACTAGACTCAATGAGAAACACGTGTGGATGATATAGTGTTGTGGCTGAATATGGGCATCTCATGATAACTGAACAGGAACAAACAGGCTCCTTAGACTTTATTAAAGATTAGTTAAAGCTAAAGTATGAACACTAAAGATAAAGTTATTAAAGAACGTCTATATTTAAATCACAATCAGAAAGAAGAATGCAAAGTTTTTAACTACTTTAGCTTTTTCACTAATAATGCATCATTTGTGGGATGAAGGAACGTGTCTGCGCTGCTGGTAGACAAAAATAATATATATATTTTTTGCACTCAACTGTATACACGGTGAATGAGAGAGGATTAGTAATGATGCAAAACAATTAATGGGATCGAGATAATAAGAAAGACCTGCCCCGGGCAACGCAACCGAGACAGACGCTTTGTGCTGAAACCCCGAGTGAGTGTTCTGCCCCGGGGAAAGCAGCAGCCGGCCCGGAGCACCGGTATCAAACTTTACTTTAGGACGAGTCTGCCTGAACCCGCTGTAGCTTACTCTAATTTCTGATTGGCCTGAATGGAGTGGGTGGAGTCCGAGTTATCCAATTAGGAGCTGCCTCCCTGCTCGATGTTGGAGGAAGGCTGAGCAGGCTTGTGGAACGGAGTCTCCTTATAAATGAACCAGCAGTTTCCTGCCCACAGGATGAGGTTGAGGAAGCCGAAGACCTGAAGACATGAACAAAGGTTTGTACTACCTCTCTCTCTCACACACACATGCTCAGAGACACACACACTCACTCACACACTCGTACAATCACTCACACACTCACTCACACACTCGTACAATCACTCACACACTCACACTCACACACTCACATACTCACACACTCACTCACACACACACACACTCACTCACACACTCACACACTCACATACTCACATACTCACACACTCACTCACACACTCGTACAATCACTCACACACTCACTCACACACTCGTACAATCACTCACACACTCACACTCACACACTCACATACTCACACACTCACTCACACACACACACTCACTCACACACTCACACACTCACATACTCACACACTCACTCACACACTCGTACAATCACTCACACACTCACACTCACACACTCGTACACTCACATACTCACACACTCACTCACACACTCGTACAATCACTCACACACTCACACTCACACACTCGTACACTCACATACTCACACACTCACACACTCACTCACACACTCGTACACTCACATACTCACATACTCACACACTCACTCACACACTCGTACAATCACTCACACACTCACACACTCGTACACTCACATACTCACACACTCACTCACACACACACACACTCACTCACACACTCGTACACTCACACACTCACACACTCACTCACACACACTCACACACTCACACAATTACTTACTCACTCACACTCACACTCACTCCTTCTCACTCACACACACACACACACTCCTTCTCACTCACACAATTACTTACTCACTCACACACACACACACAATTACTTACTCACTCACACACTCACTCACACTCACACACACACACACACACTCCTTCTCACTCACATACACACACTCCTTCTCACTCACACAATTACTTACTCACTCACACACACACATACTCACACACTCACTCACACACTCACTCACACACTCACTCACACACTCACTCACACACTCACTCACACACTCACTCACACACACACTCACACACACACTCACACACACACTCACACACACACTCACTCACACACTCACTCACACACTCACTCACACACTCACTCACACACTCACTCACACACTCACTCACACACTCACTCACACACTCCTTCTCACTCACACAATTACTCACTCACTCCTTCTCACTCACACACACACACTCACACTGGCTCACACACACACTCCTTCTCACTCACACAATTACTCACTCACACACATACACACACAATTACTCACTCACTCCTTCTCACTCACACACACACACACACACACTCACACTGGCTCACACACACACTCCTTCTCACTCACACACTCACTCCTTCTCACTCACTCACACACACACACACATACTCACTCACTCACTCCTTCTCACTCACTCACTCACTCACTCACTCACTCCTTCTCACTCACACAATTACTCACTCACTCCTTCTCACTCACTCACACACACACACACATACTCACACACAATTACTCACTCACTCCTTCTCACTCACTCACACACACACACACATACTCACACACAATTACTCACTCACTCCTTCTCACTCACACACACACACACTCACACACAATTACTCACTCACTCCTTCTCACTCACTCACACACACACATACTCACACACAATTACTCACTCACTCCTTCTCACTCACTCACACACACACATACTCACACACAATTACTCACTCACTCCTTCTCACTCACTCACACACACACACACACATACTCACACACAATTACTCACTCACTCCTTCTCACTCACACACACACATACTCACACACAATTACTCTCACTCCTTCTCACTCACACACACACACACACACACAATTACTCACTCACTCCTTCTCACTCACACACACTCACACACAATTACTCTCACTCCTTCTCACTCACACACACACACACACACACAATTACTCACTCACTCCTTCTCACTCACACACACTCACACACAATTACTCACTCACTCCTTCTCACTCACTCACACACACACACACTCACACACAATTACTCACTCACTCCTTCTCACTCACTCACACACACACATACTCACACACAATTACTCACTCACTCCTTCTCACTCACTCACACACACACACACACTCACACACAATTACTCTCACTCCTTCTCACTCACACACACACACACACACACACACACAATTACTCACTCACTCCTTCTCACTCACTCACACACACACACACTCACACACAATTACTCTCACTCCTTCTCACTCACACACACACACACACACACAATTACTCACTCACTCCTTCTCACTCACTCACACACACACACACTCACACACAATTACTCACTCACTCCTTCTCACTCACTCACACACACACACAATTACTCACTCACTCCTTCTCACTCACTCACACACACACATACTCACACACAATTACTCACTCACTCCTTCTCACTCACACACACACACATACTCACACACAATTACTCACTCACTCCTTCTCACTCACACACACACATACTCACACACAATTACTCACTCACTCCTTCTCACTCACACACACACATACTCACACACAATTACTCTCACTCCTTCTCACTCACACACACACACACACACACACAATTACTCACTCACTCCTTCTCACTCACACACACTCACACACAATTACTCACTCACTCCTTCTCACTCACTCACACACACACACACATACTCACACACAATTACTCACTCACTCCTTCTCACTCACACACACACATACTCACACACAATTACTCTCACTCCTTCTCACTCACACACACACACACACACACACAATTACTCACTCACTCCTTCTCACTCACACACACACACACACACACACACACAATTACTCACTCACTCCTTCTCACTCACTCACACACACACACACTCACACACAATTACTCACTCACTCCTTCTCACTCACTCACACACACACATACTCACACACAATTACTCACTCACTCCTTCTCACTCACTCACACACACACACACACTCACACACAATTACTCACTCACTCCTTCTCACTCACTCACACACACACACACACTCACACACAATTACTCACTCACTCCTTCTCACTCACTCACACACACACACACATACACACAATTACTCACTCACTCCTTCTCACTCACACACACACACACACACACTCACACACAATTACTCACTCACTCCTTCTCACTCACACACACACACATACTCACTCACTCACTCCTTCTCACTCACACACACACACACATACTCACTCACTCACTCCTTCTCACTCACACACACACACATACTCACTCACTCACTCCTTCTCACTCACACACACACACATACTCACTCACTCACTCCTTCTCACTCACACACACACACACATACTCACTCACTCACTCCTTCTCACTCACACACACTCACACACAATTACTCACTCACTCCTTCTCACTCACTCACACACACACACACTCACACACAATTACTCACTCACTCCTTCTCACTCACTCACACACACACATACTCACACACAATTACTCACTCACTCCTTCTCACTCACACACACACACACACACACTCACACACAATTACTCACTCACTCCTTCTCACTCACACACACACACACACACATACTCACACACAATTACTCACTCACTCCTTCTCACTCACTCACACACACACACACTCACACACAATTACTCTCACTCCTTCTCACTCACACACACACACACACAATTACTCACTCACTCCTTCTCACTCACTCACACACACACATACTCACACACAATTACTCACTCACTCCTTCTCACTCACACACACACATACTCACACACAATTACTCACTCACTCCTTCTCACTCACACACACACATACTCACACACAATTACTCTCACTCCTTCTCACTCACACACACACACACACACACACAATTACTCACTCACTCCTTCTCACTCACACACACTCACACACAATTACTCACTCACTCCTTCTCACTCACTCACACACACACACACATACTCACACACAATTACTCACTCACTCCTTCTCACTCACACACACACATACTCACACACAATTACTCTCACTCCTTCTCACTCACACACACACACACACACACACACACAATTACTCACTCACTCCTTCTCACTCACACACACACACACACACACACACACAAATACTCACTCACTCCTTCTCACTCACTCACACACACACATACTCACCCACAAATACTCACTCACTCCTTCTCACTCACTCACACACACACACACTCACACACAATTACTCACTCACTCCTTCTCACTCACTCACACACACACACACACTCACACACAATTACTCACTCACTCCTTCTCACTCACTCACACACACACACACATACACACAATTACTCACTCACTCCTTCTCACTCACACACACACACATACTCACACACAATTACTCACTCACTCCTTCTCACTCACACACACACACATACTCACTCACTCACTCCTTCTCACTCACACACACACACACATACTCACTCACTCACTCCTTCTCACTCACACACACACATACTCACTCACTCACTCCTTCTCACTCACACACACACACTCACTCACTCACTCCTTCTCACTCACACACACACACATACTCACTCACTCACTCCTTCTCACTCACACACACACACTCACTCACTCACTCCTTCTCACTCACACACACACACACACACACACAATTACTCACTCACTCCTTCTCACTCACACACACACACTCACACACAATTACTCACTCACTCCTTCTCACTCACACACACACACACATACTCACACACAATTACTCACTCACTCCTTCTCACTCACACACACACACACACACACTCACACACAATTACTCACTCACTCCTTCTCACTCACACACACACACACACACACATACTCACACACAATTACTCACTCACTCCTTCTCACTCACTCACTGACTCCCTCACTCCTTCTCACTCACACACACACACACACATACTCACTCACTCACTCCTTCTCACTCACTCACTCACTCACTCACTCCTTCTCACTCACTCCTTCTCACTCACTCCTTCTCACTCACTCCTTCTCACTCACACAATTACTCACTTACTCCTTCTCGCTCGCTCACACTCACTCCTTCTCACTCACACACTCACTCCTCCTCGCTTGCTCCTTCTCACTCCTTCTCACTCACACAATTACTCACTTACTCCTTCTCACTCACTCACACACACACACAATTACTCACTCACTCCTTCTCACTCACACACACACACACACACACTCACACACAATTACTCACTCACTCCTTCTCACTCACACACACACACACACACACTCACACACAATTACTCACTCACTCCTTCTCACTCACTCACTCACTCCTTCTCACTCACTCACTCACTCACTCCTTCTCACTCACTCACTCCTTCTCACTCACACAATTACTCACTTACTCCTTCTCGCTCGCTCACACTCACTCCTTCTCACTCACTCACTTACTCACTCCTTCTCACTCACTCACTCCTTCTCACTCACACAATTACTCACTTACTCCTTCTCGCTCGCTCACACTCACTCCTTCTCACTCACACACTCACTCCTCCTCGCTTGCTCCTTCTCACACTCGCTCACTCGCTCCTTCTCACACTCGCTCACTCCTTCTCACACTCGCTCACTCCTTCTCACACTCGCTCACTCCTTCTCACACTCGCTCACTCCTTCTCACACACAGCTGCCTCTTGTGGCATTTATTTTTTTATCATTCTTATTTAAAAGAGATGTTTGTCTCACCACAGAGGAATTAAGGCGTCCCATGGCGGGGGCGAGCTTGGTCACACACTTTGGATTGCAGTAATCCAGCAGCGTATCGGGGTTGGTGGCATATTTCACATCGGTCAGTCCTTTTCCCCACGCAGAGGACGACACCAGCCACAGGAACGCAAAGGCGGCAGTCAGAACCAGATCCTGGAGGGAAAACACCACACCGATAAAGCAGAGGGGTGGGGCAGTCAGGGGCAGATCTTTATTGCCCATTTGTACATGTTCCTGCTGACCTGCAGATTAATCCCTGCTGTGAAACTCTCCCCAAACATACCTGTGTCTGTGGGTGTGGCCTGAAGGTGCTGTTTTTTTAAACTAAATCTAAACTTTACCAATAACTCCTTTAGAAAAACACTGAAAATGTTTATTTATTCAGTTCTATTTCCCAAAATATAAACAAACTAGTAGCTTGATTTAATCCACCAGGGTTAGGGTTAGGGTACTAGTCTCAGCCAAATGGAAACTTTTAAGCAAGCTTTCTTTCTTAATAAATAAATAAATAAATAAATAAATAAATAAATAAATAAATAAAATAAAATAGGGAATGTATTTCACCTTTGTATTTGCATTACTAATAATGTTTGTTTGTTTACACCCCGACCGCAGGAGTTAAACAGTTGAACTGGATCGAGGTATTAATAACATTATCCTACTTTTTTGGAATAGATATTTTACAGTGAGTCTCCTTGTTTCCTAAGAACAGCAGTCTATCTCTCTATTTCTCCCTCTTTCTTTGTCTCTCTCTCTCTCTCTCTCTCTCTCTCTCTCTCAGCATCTCTTTACTGTGCTTTCAGAGACATCTAATGGACCCCGTTCCCGCTCACTCACAACAATGGGTCCCCGGGTGGTTTCCCTGTAGATGTGCTGGTAGCCCAGGTACAGAATGAGGGTGAAGGTGCAGTACAGGAATCCAAAGACGCCCACAGACACATAGAACTCGGCGGAAGACGAGTAGTCACCCCTCAGGAAAGTGACGTTGCCTGTTTGGCTGGCGTTGCAGCTCGGGATGGTAAATGGTTGACTCTGAAGTCTAATAGAGACACAGAGAGAGAGAGAGAGAGAGAGAGAGAGGCAATAAAGCATAGGGTTGATATTCACTGACAGATCTAATATTAATCAAGCGCTGCTCAGTGAAAGGGAAAACTGTTCAACTGATCAAATAATAGTGACTGATATACAGAAGGGAGGAGCAACAGGGTTTTACTGACAGCAAACAAACTGCAATCAATCTGTTCCGTGTTAGGAATAAAACATGAAGAGGAAGTGCAGCTATACACCGATCAGGCATAACATTATGAGCAGTGGGAGGTGAAGTGAATAAGATGATGATCTCCTCATCATGGCACCTGTTAGTGGGTGGGATATATTAGGCAGCAAGTCAACATTTTGTCCTCAAAGTTGATGTGTTAGAAGCAGGAAAAATGGACAAGCGTAAGGATTTGAGCGAGTTTGACGAAGGGACGAATTGTGATGGTTAGACCACTGGATCAGAGCATCTCCAAAACTGCAGCTCTTGTGGGGTGTTCCCAGTCTGCAGTGGTCAGTATCTATCAAAAGTGGTCCAAGGAAGGAACAGTGGTGAACCGGAGACAGGGTCATGGGCGGTCAAGGCTCATTGATGCACGTGAGGAGCGAAGGCTGGCCCGTGTGATCCGATCCAACAGACGAGCTACTGTTGCTCAAATTGCTGAAGAAGTTAATGCTGGTTCTGATACAAAGATGTCAGAACACACAGTGCAGGGCGGGCCAGGGGTGTTTTGGCAGCACTGGCACAATATTAGGCAGGTGGTCATAATGTTATGCCTGATCAGTGTAAGAAAATAATCCTCTTTTAACAGTGATTTCCCAACACTAACACTACAGTATATTCCTGATGAGCGACACATCCTGTGTTTTAACCATTTAATGCTGTGGAACAATTTAGTTCCTGTTATCCCTTAGAGCAGCTGTAAAGAGCTTTTTTTCTCTCACTTGGTTTATATTATGTGAGGCGTACAAGTCCGTGCGTACACCGTTGCCATAGAAACGACAGGTGAAAACCACGTCACATGCTGGAATGAGGTGGTATTTCACACCTGCTGACTTGTAGCAGTGGAGCGGTGCGGAGAAATAATGGAAGCGAGACTGATGTGTTGTCGGTTACCTGAACGGATAGCCAAAATTTGCTGTAATGTCTTCAGATTTTTCTGAACAGTTGAGCGTCATGGTCAGGGACCCCACGTATCCCCCAGTAGTGGCAAAGGCGAAGATGGTGAAGAGCTGCAAGACAAGAAAAATTTAACCTCACAAGAGCGCACAAAAATTCAGGAGAAAAAAAACCTACTTGAGATTCAGGACACAGACACAGCGTTAGCGTAAATCAGTGTAGAGCAGTTTAAACAAAGTCTCAGAGCCCCAGTCAACCACTACAGAGGCAAACGTACGTCATCTAAAAGCCCAAACTTCTCCTTTAATAGTACTGTTTCGACTTCTTCAGAGACGTTAATGTCATGCGACTGAGCATTATTCGTGTCTAGCATGAGCAATATAAGGTCACTTGGTAAATGTAGAGTGTATGTGGTGTTAGGCTGCTCTCTAACGCCATTTTTCTTTTCAGCTTTTTTATGTGTAATCCTACAGGAAGTGCCACGTGAGCAGAACTGTTGCAGTAGTTTCTTGTTCACAGTTGGGGCTTCCTAAGCTGGAAAAAAAAAAAGATCTCAGAAAAGCACCAAATGATGAAAAGCATTGTTAACCTCCTGACCAATCAGGATACAAGTAAGATCAAGTAAAACAAAGATGTTCCGGTGGAAAGACGAGTCTTTTTGAAGACTGAACTCAAGGTAAATACTTCAGTGGCGACATTCCAATGTTGTGAAGCAAGTCGTGTGTTTTTGGGACGTTCCTTGGCACGTGATGTGACGTCACACGTACAACAGAGTCACACAGGCAGCTTGAATTGTGTTGATTTTCTTCCTCCAAAGCTACAGCGAAGGCAAACAACCTCCTTATCACCAGCCTTTATTTCATCTGCATTACCGATAATGATCAAATCTAATGGAGATAGTGAACTGTGCCAGTTAAGAGCATTTGTAGTGTTACATAGTTAGTGTGTGTGTGTGTGTGATACAAGTTTCCAGCTTTTTCTAGAGGAAAAATGCCTAGTTCTTAAATTGTGTCTGTCGATGACACCCTATAATGTAATTTTGTATGCTTTTCTTTTTCACATCTCCCTTCTCCAACAGCGTGAATCCTTCTCCTTTCCTTCCCTCGTTTGCCTTTCTGTATTTCCCTGACTCAGCTTCCACGGTCAAATCCATGTTACCGCCGCTTCCTGTCTCTCAGGAAAGAACCCACTAACAGGTCGCTCTAGGAATCACCTGAGTCATCAGCTCTGTGTTTGTTCTGCTGATACGGACGTTAGGGTCAGAGACGCCCGCAGGACGCCGGACGTTCTCCGAGGGCGAGCAGGATTACAGCAGGACCAAGAGCGGGGTAGCGAGAATATCAGAAGCGGTGGCCATAACGGGGCTGATGGAGGACAGACGTGTGCGGTATTGTAAATAAAGCTCGTGATGAATGAGGGAAAGGGATTCCTTTCAGAGCTGTCTTTCATCACACCGCAGATCGAACTCACACACTGTTTAAAGAACAGAACTTTTTTTACACATTTCTCATGATGTGTTTGTGTATAATATCTTCGCAATTTACCACGTACGAACCTTCAAAACTTCTCAATGGTCTTCAGAATGTCATCAGATCTCAAGATGGTCGATGGTGGTTAATAATTACGACCCCCGTTAAAACGTGTCTAAATTTAGCTCCACTGGACGGAGATCCCCTCCTTGCTGCCAGATTAAAGTTTACCACGAGCACCTTCACTTTCACCGTTCACAGAATAAACCACGCCGGCTCACAGGAGGGGCCACATCAAACGCCGGCCTGCTGAGACCGGCATCGCGGCCTGGGTTACTGATCCTTTCACTTTATCTTTCCTTTTCACTTCATTTTCCTTTCTGTCCCTCGCTGTATCTACACAGAAACTGAGCAAAATCTCAGGGGCTCTGTCCTTGTCCAAGTGAATTACAGTTTATAACTGGTGTAACTACAGATTTATGAATGTGTGTGTGTGTGTGTGTCAGGGGTCTGAAGATGATGTGTGAGGGATGAATGAATCTGGTGTATTAGTTGTGTGTGTGTGTGTGTCTCTCTAGCGTAGAAAGAAGTGATTAGTGGGAGTTTTACTTTCCGTGGAACTTTAGCTCAAGCCCTGAGGCTGAAGTGTATTAATGACATGTCAACATGACACGACTTGAGTATACACAAGAAAATATTGGGGGTTTTTTTGTTTATAAAATAGCTTGCGGGGTAAAAACACAGGCCTAAAAAAACCACTAACAGGGTGACAGGTCATCAGCTTTCACACTGAGGTTTTGGTCAACGCTTTAACTTTCCCTTTGGTTTTCGTGCATGCAAAGCAAACCGAAAGCGCTGATCGTCAGCGCAGTCGTACACGCCATCCAGACGAGGTAACACACACACACACACTTCAAGTCTCCACGGTTTCTCCACAGCAGGTGTTTGGCGAGAGTCGTCCCGGCTCCCACGACCAGCACATGGCGCTCGCGTTCACGCCAGAATGCACACCTACACGCTGCTGTTAAAGACACTCTTTGTTTCTAATGAATTGTTCGAGCGCGCGCCTGCGTGACGCTGTTTTTCGTTTATTACACGCCAGAGAGACTCGCCTGAAAAGCTCTCATTCGGTTCCTCTCTCATTCATCTTACTGCACTTCATAATATATTTATCATCCATATTTAGCATCCTCCTGCGGCATCGCTCACTTCTAATCCCGTCCAAACACTTTCGACTGAGTTCCGTACATCACAGGAACTCTGTTCTTCATCATCATCATCATCATCATCATCCTTCTTAACAGTGCAAGGCTTACTTAAAGACCGAAACATATTGATATTGTGATGAATGATGTCACAATACGCTCATCCGAGATACCGTGGATATTTTCACATCTTTTTTTAACTTCCTCCATTCTCGTAGACGTTTTTTCTGTCTTAGAGGGTCGCGATCCGATACGTCTGCGATATCGCGTTTCATTCTCCTAATTATAAACCTGTGTAAGATGGTGACGATGCTCTCAGCCAGCTTTTCGTTCCCATGATGTGATTTCTTCATCGCTTTATCATCATTCATTCATTTATTGAAGACTGGTTTCTTATTAAAGTTGCTGCTGAAGGAAGATCCAATGTGGCGTGACCGCTTAAAGATAAAGCCTGGTGTAAAAGCCTGGTGTAAAAGCCGCTGCTATACAGCACAGGAGCTTGTTTAACTTTAACCAGCTAGTTATTTTTTAACACACTGTGGTTACCCTGTCAGCGCAGACCACCTAAAGTTTTTTTCTTTCTTTTTTTTTTTTCCTTAATGTAGGTCAGAGCAAATTCTTATTTAAAGAAAGGGAAAAAAAAGGCTTGTTGTGGGCTAGTCGGCTACCACGAAGCCATGTTTGTGTGTTAAACAGGACGCAGCACGTTTCCTGGTAACTCCCCTCTCCTGCTTCAGTGTGCTCACGATACGAACGGCTCGACACCACCACCACCTTCTTCTTCTCCTCCTCCCGCCTTAAACAAACAAAAAAAAAACTTCCTTCTTGAGAACGGCTGCTCCCGCGACGTAGGATAGAGGGATAAAAGTGTGTGTGAGTGTGTGTGTGTGTAAGCTACTGGCATGCATTTCCACGTACATGCGAATACTATAAAATGTTCCGTGGCTGGTTTTCATTGCTAGCTGAAATGCTACACCTGTTAATTAACGGGTTGTGTAAAACGTTACACGGTGGGAACAGGACACACACACATGCGCACACACACACCCACCATGTGACCCACATCGTGATTATAACATCCTTTCTCTGACGTGGTTAGAATTTCACTCTGATCTTTTTCTGGTCATGAGGAGATCATTACAGTATTTATGCTATGTGTTTGCTGTGAGAGCTGACATACACATTCATACACACACACACACACAAAACACACACACATCATATATTTACAAGGTAAACACAGCTCTTATTTGTTACACCGTAGTGAGAGGACATGTGTTAAACCTTCTCCACGCTTTAATCCTGTGCTCAAACATGAACAACTGTAACTGATATAAGCTCGCGATGCCGAGCAGCTGGAGCTGGGAATATTCCTAAAGGGTGTGGAAGTGGGTGTGTGTGTGGTCATGTAGCTTTGCAGGCTGACTGTTGCTCAAGCGTGTGTACAGGACTGGTGAACTGCTTGTGATTCAAGTCACACAATAACAACAATCTGAAAACACTGAGAAATGATGTCTGGCTGTAAGACTAAGCCTGGAATTTGCATGGTAGTGATTTGCATGGCTGACTCGAGTCCAGATCAAGTCTCCGTTCGTCTTCAAACGAAAGAGTGACACGCAATCTGAGCGAAAACTGTTGGGGAGTCGTGACGTCAACGAACGAAGATATTTTGTGCCTAAAGAACTCTTAAATAAATATTAGTTCCAGATGTTCTGGGTTCAATTATAGCATCATAAAAATAATTTATAAGAATATATATAAATGTCTGAGGCTTGTGTTTTCCATGATTTCGGTGCAGATCAATCCAAATAATCTATAGTAATAATAATAATAATAATAATAATAATAATAATAATAATAATAATAATTTCCCCTAAAATGCTCTGAAAAAATTTAGTGTGCGATTTCAAAGTTTAACAAAACACTTTTGTTGTTTTAGGAATAAAAAAAATACAATAATTTTATTAAAACTCATCAATCGATCAATAATCTATCCATCTATCTATCTATCTTAAAAAATGTCTTAGATTAATAAATGTTATTAGCACATTAACGTAATGTTACTGAATATTTACATTGTTTGAGCTTTTCAATGCTTTTAGTTAATTATTCACATAAAATAAACATGATGCACATGCTTCAAAAAGGTATATAGATACGCCTCGTGCAAAAGTTTGTGCCCCCTCCTACTATTATCCACCTACAGGTGAGTCACGTGATCAGGTTCACCTTGAAAACTTAAACATATGCACACATTTCTCTGGGGGTTTTTTTGTTTTGCACTGTTTAATCCACCGTACAGTCTTATTAGACAATTAGACACTACAACACAGTAAATATATATCTATATTATTATTATTATTATTATTATTATTATTATTATTATTATTACACACACTACTTTCATAAAATTCACACACACACACAAAACAAACTCCATGCATTTATACAGGAACTCACCCACTCCAGAAGGCGAATAAATCCCAGTGGCTCTTTTAAGGGTCCCAGATCAAGTCTGAAACCAGACAGCAGTTTCTACGTGGAAATAAAATAATATTTGATCCGTTTTCAGCAAGCAGTGCACACTTTAACACGTTTTCGCAAGAAGGCTACTTCAAATTGACGTTAAAACGAGTTCGGTTCGGGCCGCGTCCCAAACGACTCAACATCCCATTTAAAGTGCGCCACATCTGGCGCGAACGCCGTTCTGTAACATGAAAGTTAATGCACGTGAGTTAGGGAGTAGGGAGCGATTTGGGATGCGGCCTCGCTCAGAGCAACAGGCTTGCTAGTTCGTTAGCAACGATAGTTTGGCGCAACAGAAAAGAGAGAAAAAACATAATACCTGAAGAAACTCCATGGTTTAAAAGTGATCGGCTGACAGAACTGGCTCTGTGTTAAACCCAAAGCACGGAAGATGTTACTTGTGGTGGATAAAATGAAGCAAAAATGCTGACAATCCGAGGAGGAGAAGAAGAAGAGAGAGAGAGAGAGGGGGAAAGAGAGAGAGATTTAGTGCGTCGGTTAAACTTGTCAAACTTTCTATCCAGCAGCGGAGAGCACGTGACCTCGTTTCACTCTTAAAGCCACAGCGTTTCATTCCAAATCTAACGCTGAAATTTCGTTCACACCTCTCAATCACACCTCTGTGATATCGGTTGAGATTTAGTCCACACTTTTTATGCTGTAATAATCTTCACTCCTCTGAGAAGGTTTAACATTAGACTTCAGGGGCGTGGTTTGTTCATTCTGCGTTAGTGAGGATACTCGAGATCTTCCACACCAACTTTAAGACACCATGGACATCTTTATGGATGTCTCTGAGTCTCTTAACTTCACTGAAAAAGGAAATTGTAACACTAAAGCATGCAAAGACATTCTACGCATTTGTGTGGCTAGAGCGTGGGGAAGAACCACATAGTGTGTGAAGGTCTGGTGGCCAGATACTTTATAGTGTGCATGTAAGTCAGAAGTCAGGAAGAACTTTATTACCAAGTATGTTTACACACACAAAGAATTTGACTTGGTGACAGGAGCTCTAGTGCAGAAGAAAGTAGGGACATAAAGGTTTTCGCATATGTATGTATTTATGTATGTATTTATTTGTTGCTTTATTAGGGCAATGGTAGCTCAAGTGGTTAAGGCTCTGGGTTGTTCATCAAATGATCAGGGTTCAAGCCTCATCACCGCCGAACTGCCACTGTTGGACCCCCGAGCAAGGCCCTTAACCCTCCCCGCTGTGGTGGCTCTGCATCATGGCTGACCCTGCATTCTGACCCCCCAACCTCCAAAGTTGGGATGTATAAAAAAAGATTTTCATTGTGCTGTGATGTAAACTATGCTGCCAAAAGTTTTGGGACACCCCTCGAGATCATTGAATTCAGGTGTTGTTTTTCAGGGTTTGGGTTCGGCCCCTTCCAGTGAAAGGAACTCTTAATGCTTCAGCTTCATACCAAGACATTTTGGACAATTTCATGCTTTTTGTGGGAACAGTTTGGGGATGACCCCTTCCTGTTCCAACATGACTGCACACCAGTGACCAAAGCAAGGTCCATAAAGACATGGATGAGTGAGTTTGGTGTGGAGGAACTTGACTGTCCTGCACAGAGTCCTGACCTCAACCCCATAGAACACCTTTGGGATGAATTAGAGCGGAGACTGTGAGCCAGACCTTCTCGTCCAACATCAGTGCCTGACCTCACAAATGCGCTTCTAGAGGAACGGTCAAAAATTCCCATAAACACACTCCTAAACCTTGTGGAAAGCCTTCCCAGAAGAGTTGAAGCTGTTATAGCTGCAAAGGGCGGGACAACTCCATATTACATTCAAGGCAGACATCCTAAAACTTTTGCCAATATAGTGTATATATGACAATAACAAAGGCTTCTTCTTATTTATTTATTTATTAGGGCGGGAATTATGTACGAAACAAACACTCTGTTATAAGAAAATAAGCAAGGTTATGATGCAGAATTGTCATGACTTCAAAATCATGGTATCAACAGTCTGTGTAATTAAATACATATTTCATATAAAATTATTTTACTTACTACGAAAGAGTAACATGAAGCACTTATATAATTATATAGTTGACTTTTTAAATAATATTTATTTATTTTTTATTATAAATTCGTAACTGTCACAAGCTTGTATATGAAACAGGTGTATATTTTAGGTAGGAACTAAAACTTTTGGGTGCCACGGTTTCTTCCGGACCATTTAAACCGGCGCACTTCCTGTACTGCTGAAACAAGCAAACTCACTCTGCTGCAAGAATAGGTAAGACATTCGTTTATCATTGACTAATTAAAATGTGTGAAAATTTAGAAACATGTTTTCGTTTACAACGTGAGGTGCGACGTTGAAGTTATCCGAACATTTGAAATTTGGTTTTGTAAGAGTGATAAAATAAGAGATTTATAAGATAAGATACCGGCGAGCGCCGCGGCTAACTTGAGTTACTTTAGCACTTCGCGTTATTTGTTTCCCACCCGTATTGCGGCAGATATTCCTCCGGAGCGCGGGAGGATGTGTTTGTCTCAATACGGGTGGGAAGTGAGTTGTTCCGTGTTAGCTAGCTGGCTAACAGTGTGCCCCATGCTTGTAGCTAATAGCTGTCAGTTTGCTTATGGCGAAATAAACAGTAGAAACAGTACAGTGACGGTGTCCGACATTTTAACAGCTGGATTTTAAAATTAAAATCGCCGCAATATGCAAAACTTGGCTAATAAGAAGCTATGAATCAGAGTGGTGATTTCGCTAGCGCGAGCTTGAATGGCAACCTGGAGTAAGATTGACGTACGGTTTAACCAATAGCATTGATGTAAATCTTGTATTCCCGCCTTTCGTCGGAGGTTCAGCCAATCAGATTTGGGAAATGGTTGAGGCCTTCCCACATACAGGCTAGCAACATTTATTCATAAACACACTCAGTCTAGCTCAGGATGCTTTCTTAAATTTGCCTTCTGTTGTTTTATTTCTTCTCAGACGATCCAGGATGTTCCTCACAAGATCAGAATATGATAGGTAAGAAAATGTCCTTGTTTTAACGGTGCAGAGGGAACTTTCACTTTCAGTTCAGTCTCGTCGAGTCATTAGAGTGCACGAGTAGATGAGATTTTTCCTCAGTGTTACTCTGTTGTTACTCTGAATTATATTTTTAATAACTAATAGACCAGATGCTGATAAGACTCAGATGCACACTTTATTTATTTGTACTTTTTCTTTTCTTCCTCGGCGGTTTGCATAAGTGCTCCTGATCTACAGAGCCTCCACTCCTCCATACAGCCTGTTTTAAAGTCCACTTTATCATCAAGAGATCGTCAGTGTTATTATCAGTGTTAATAACGGCTCTGATTTGCCAGATCGTTATTACAGGACAAGCTTTAACACATCAGCATCAACACACAGTTTTTTTAAGCAGTTATGATGTTTATCAGCTATGGGAACTGAACACACTTCATTCGCTTTCACATAACTAATGCGAAGAGAAGCTTGAGAAGAGTCGCTGGGTTACTGAAAAGATGTTCATGTTGTGATTTTTTATTTTTTTTAGATGCAATTTTATGTTTGTATTAAGCCCCGAAAGATTACTATTTGACGTAATGAGTAATTACTAATGAGACGTTTCTCTCCGCAGAGGCGTGAACACTTTCTCTCCAGAAGGAAGACTTTTTCAAGTGGAATATGCCATCGAAGCTATCAAGGTACTTCATTTGTAACGTGAAAAAGTTCAGAAAAAAGACTGTTTTAGTGTCTTAGGTTTGACAAGAAAATTAGTTTCTTCTGCAAGTCATAGTGAAAAATGTAATCAAAAGGACACTAGAGGAAAATGTCCTCTAAAAGTGATTTAAATATTCTTTATTAATCCATGTCACTGCCTTCTGCTGTGATCGTTCTGAATTGCCCGGGTGAAGGTGCGACACTCAAATTAGGATACAGTGGAACCTTGGATGGTGAGCGGAATTCCTCATATAGTAAAGCAAATTTTTTCCATTGGAAATAACGTAAAGTTGGATGATCTGTTCCACACACCCTAAATAGTCATATAAAAATTATTTATAATGGTATTTTATGTACAATTATTGTACCTGAAACAAATAATGATTAATATACAATGTAATATACTCCTACAGTAATCATCTCCTTCTTCTTACCACCTTTTCTTCTTGTGGGATTATTAAAGGACTACACTCAGACAGAAAATAAGAAAATGCTTTACACACACACACACACACACACGTGTGGTCACAGTACTATAGTAAACAGTACGCTGGTGTGGAGATACATGCCGACTGAGGACGAATACACGGGAAGCTCCTGTTGTTTTACGGAGCAAGAGAGAAGAACCGTCGGCTCAGTTGTGAGACTTCCTGCACAAGCTCATCGCGTGATGCTAGTTCTGCAAGTTATCGCTCATTAAAATTAAAAGTTAAATTTTAAGCACTCATACAGCACGTTACTCACAATCCCGGGTTCCACTGTATTACATTTAAAAAAATTTCTTCATGGTTGTACGTGTTCTTTCTGGTTTCTGGAACACTCCTTTGATGTTTTGCAGTTGGGCTCGACAGCCATCGGCATTCAGACGTCAGAAGGAGTGTGTCTCGCTGTGGAGAAGAGAATCACCTCTTCCCTGATGGAGCCCAGCAGCATCGAGAAGATCGTAGAGATCGACGCTCACATCGGTAACGTGGCCTGCGTCAACCTGCTAACCATCCTGTGTTCAATTTTTTTCTAATGCAGCGTAAACCGCTGTGCCATTTAAAACCTCTGCCTTAGACTGAAAGAAAGAATTGCAGAATGAGAAGTTAGAAAGAAGAAATTGTAGTGCTGCAACTCGCAGCAACATAACGATGAATAAAAAAAAGAATTAAATCACAAGACTATATCAGAACGAAATGTCTCTTCTGAGTGAGCTGGAGGTTGGAGCTTGGTGAATATATATGTATATACTGTATATACACACATTGTTTTATTTTACATTTTTTTTTGTCTGACTTTGTTTATCTACAGGTTGTGCTATGAGTGGGCTGATCGCTGATGCTAAAACACTTATTGACAAAGCGAGAGTGGAAACGCAGGTCAGTGCAGACGTATTCCTTATTTCTTAATCAAATAATCTGTAAGTGTTGATGACCACAGTGTAGAATGTCAGAGTGTAAAAGAAACACTGAAATAACAAAGTAAATATTCATTCAGAAAATTTATCCTGACCTCAACCCCATAGAACACCTTTGGGATGAATTAGAATAGAGACTGTGAGCCAGACCTTCTCGTCCAACATCAGTGCCTGACCTCACAAATGTGCTTCTAGTGGAATGGTCAAACATTCCCTTCCCAGAAGAGTTGAGGCTGTTATAGCTGGAAAGGGGCGGGACAACTCCATATTACATTCATGTGCATGTAAAGGCAGGCGTCCCAGTTATCCCCTGGCTCACAGTCTCCGCTCTAATTCATCCCAAAGGTGTTCTATGGGGTTGAGGTCAGGACTCTGTTCAGGCCAGTCAAGTTCCTCCACACCAAACTCACTCATCCATGGACCTTGCTTTGGTCACTGGTGTGCAGTCATGTTGGAACAGGAAGGGGTCATCCCCAAACTGTTCCCACAAAGAGCATGAAATTGTCCAAAATGTCTTGGTATGAAGCTGAAGCATTAAGAGTTCCTTTCACTGGAACTAAGGGTCCGAGCCCAAAGCCTGAAAAACAACACCTGAATTCAATGATTTGGAGGGGTGTCCCAAAACTTTTGGCAGTATAGTGTATTTAAATGGTTGTCATTATTTTTTCTCTTTAACCATACTGCAGAATCACTGGTTCACCTACAACGAGACCATGACGGTAGAGAGCGTGACGCAGGCTGTGTCGAACCTGGCTCTGCAGTTCGGAGAGGAGGACGCAGACCCCGGCGCCATGGTAAAGCTCTCTTGAGTCTATTAAATATGTCTCAGGTCATCCATATCCTGATATCAGTATTATATTTAAAAAATAAAAAATTCACCCTTTACAGTTTATAAGTGTCTGTGTTTTTATAACATTGCTGGGAATTCACGTTTATTGTGTATCTTTGCCGTTTCAAATCCGTTTTCTTCCCCGTCCTCAGAGTCGTCCCTTTGGTGTTGCCCTGCTGTTCGGAGGTGTGGATGAAAAGGGTCCGCAGCTGTAAGCATCCTCAAGAGCACATAATCACACACATCTACAGCATGCTTTACTAATAATCAGGCAATCCAGATCATGAAGCTCCATGTATTGAGTCTTGCTGTTTTTTTTGGGGGGTTTTTTTTGTTTGTTTTTTTAAATGAATACAGGTACCACATGGACCCGTCGGGGACGTTCGTGCAGTGTGATGCCAGGGCGATCGGGTCAGCATCCGAGGGCGCCCAGAGCTCTCTGCAGGAAGTCTATCACAAGGTAGGTACACGGTACACATGAACAGACCTACTGGGTTGCTTTTTACAATTTGAATAAGAGCTCATGGCACAAATGGGTCATCTTTTAAAAACCAAAATGACACAACATATAGATATAAAATAAATTGTCAAAATGTGTTCCCATTTCCTAACATCGGTGTGTAGCAGCTTGTGAGTGTACAGTGCATCCAGTCTTCATAACATCTCACTGTGATCATTAGAGTGACTACTCATATAACTCTACAGTATATTAAACCTTCACATGGAGTTACTGTTTGCTTCCAGTTAATCAGGTTCCTTATGAGATACTTTCACTCCTGCTCACTTTGTTCTGTCTGGATGTTAATTAGAGCATTATTTAAAGTGTGAAAAGACCACAAATGAGAGATAATCAGCAAGTCTGGTGAGCAATGCTACTGAGTAAAGATTTGTTTTTGGCTGAATTAATGTTTGTTGATTCCTGATTTCTCTTCCAGTCCATGACGTTAAAAGAAGCCATTAAGTCTTCCCTCACCATCCTGAAGCAGGTTATGGAGGAGAAGCTGAACGCTACGAACATTGAGGTAAACTTTATTCCACGTCACACGCACAAAGGAACTTGTACACTTCACTTGATATGCTTTTATACCCCAAATCTGGTCGGAAGGTGTTCATTAATTTTCTTTCAGTTCATTCAGCCAACTTTATCTAAATCTGTTTTTCTGCAAGCATCGGTAACAGATGAGGTTTTGTGTCAGAACTTTACACTTGCTTCTGTTTCATAATAATAATTAAAATAAAAACAAGTTTGTTTAAGCGAGAATGAGGATTAGGTTTGTTCCATAACGTAACTATAAGCTAATTGAAATTGTGAATATTATTCCTTATTAAATTGTAATTTCCTGAAACATTTCTGTCATGGAGAGGTTAAACAGTTGTTTGCATGGTGTTAATAGAAAACGTTCAATCTTCAGTATAACAAATAATCTCCATAAAGGTGCAGTTTAGCTCAGGCTGACTTCATGATCATGAGAACCCTCACCCTGACGATTCTCCGGTTTTATTTTACTCCGTAGCTGGCTACAGTAGAGCCCAACAAGACGTTCCACATGTACACAAAAGAGGAGCTTGAGGAAGTCATCAAGGACATCTAGAGCACTTCTGAGCAGGCCTGACTGATGTTCTCTGTGCAGACGGATAACAGCGAACGTAACAGCAGGCTGGCTGCCTTTTTTTCAGCCCGGAGTTCACTCTTTATACTCTTTTATTTTTTTGGTTTGTTTTGTTTTGTTTCCTCTGTCAAATTCAGGATACACAATTATTTCTACAGTTCTGTACACACAACAGAACATCAGTTCTTGCAGTGGAGTGAAAAGCAGAAGGGGCGGGGGGGTATGTTTTTTGTTACAAATCGATGCGCCAATAAAATTGTAGTCAAGAAGGGAGTGTTGTGTGAATGATGTACCGATGGTCCGATTTATCTGACAGATTGCCGTATAAGGAGTCCGAGCGAGCTCCTCATGCAGCTCCAGTGCTGAGCTTTCACATGATGCATTCTCAGTCCAACGTTCTCCACTCGTGACCAGAAATTTATTCTGTTGTACCTGTGACTGACAAAAACTGTACAGTGTAAAGCTGACACGACTTCATTAGATGATTGACTCCAGTGTGTATGTTTAATTCATAAACATCAGTATTTTCTTTCTTTTTAATGTATTGTTAATACTCGTGTAAATCCTTATTAAACTTGGTGACGTCACAAAACAAGCAACATAACCGGAGCACACGATTGTGCTTCGCTAGCTAGCTCACTTGGCTAATAACAATTATAAACAAATATAGTTAGCTGTTAGATTATTTTATTCATAGTTAAATGGTGACGTATAATCAAAAGATAAAGTTCTACAATGTAAATGTAGTTTATTTCTCTTTAAAATAAGCTAGCATGTGTCTTCATCATGAACCCTCGTTCACATAGAACGAGAGGCTGGGGCCGTAGCAACCAATCAGCGACCTCAGACACATCACCAGGGGGCGTGGCTAACCTACTTTCCGTCCGCTCGCTTTTAACTAGCCTCCGAGTTGGGCGAACGGATTTAAATCGATAGGTGTGCCGCCCAATTACATTCCGTCTGTGATTTTTAATCAGCCAATCGCGTGCGCCAAGATGCTCGAGTGGGCGTTTTGAACGGACCAATCACGCACCGAGGCCCCGCCTTCCTAATTCGATCTGAACTCGCGCACCAGTGGCGCACGAGACCGCTACGGCTCACGACACGGCAGATATGTAAACCGTTACCCGAGCGGCGGAGTGATGCTCGAGGAGTTTTACAACTTTTCCTGAAACTTTATTTTAAACCTATACTTGAAATAAATAACCGAGTTTATTTTTAAATGCTGTTTGGAGTAAATATGAGAGCCGTGTGCTGGCCGGTTGCACTTTTATTGGTTTCAGCGGCGCTATGTTTGGACTTTGAGCACGCGCCGAGTCTCGGTGGACGGGGAAACACGGCGTTTCTAAGGAGACAGAAATGGAGGAACCATTCCGGTTTAAAAGGTTTGTTTGAGAGGAGAGTGAGAAGGAGCGAGGAGTCGGTGGGAGAGTCGTGTCACTCCCTGCAGGAGTATGGAGCCAGGCTGCAGGAGGACACACACACCGTGAGTAACAGGGTTTGCTCTGGGGAACATGCAGTACTCCCTGGCTGAGGGATGGACGATATGTCAACAAAAAAAAGAAAATATCGCGATACTTGAGCGCGATATCTTTACACAATATTTCCTAGGGCTTTTAAAACAAACTACCAAAACTTTTCACGTAAGAGTTGTTTATCACTTTTAAACACAAAACGGTATCACCGTGTGTTCAGTTAAATCTGAATGACACCTAATAATACACCAGATGCTCTTAAAAACGTCTGATTATCACAGTATGAAGTGTAAAATACTGCGTGTTACACGTAATAAAACACTCCACTGATCTAATGTACTGATCGTTCATCCCAAAGCTACTCAGATAAGCTCTTTCACTTGTTTTAGTAACTGAAATGTAATTTCTGTGGCTTCTTTCTAAAGTAAACATGGCCCTTTTTTTGTGTGTTTGTGTGTGTTTTCCCCTGTTATCTTAAATAAGTTGCTGCAATTACTATATCAGCTCTAATTGTGTCATTATTTATGTTTTTATACTGAACATGATCCACTACGGTGCCTTAAAGATGCAGTTTTTGTAAAATTGAGCTGGAATAATCATCTGATTATTACAGAGACACTGAGACACACACACACACACACATGGGCAAACACTCCCCGTGCAAATAAAGTAAAGCTCAAGAACACCAGTCACTCATTAACCTGATCCAAATCATTCATAACTGTCTGTATAATATATATATATAGTGTGTGTATTTGTGTGTGTGTGTTAAATAGATCTGTGACAGAGAGAAAAATGAACAGAACTTGAGTGAAGGTTTCTTAACATTTTGACAACAAAATCCGTCGGACACACTTTGTTTTCCGCATCAGAGGAATTCGTGCTCCGTTCACCAAGCTGCCAGGAAAAAAAAAAAAAGGAAAAAGGGGAAACTTACACAAATTCCATCTTCGCACAAACATGGCCGATCGGCCAGGATGTGGCTCCAGAGTAGAGCCTGTAGATTTGCACCATTTAACCTTTTACTAACACTGAATAATACAGAGGACGTCCGATGACCACAGAGCTGACGAGTGGACATCGTGCTGTTTTTACTGATGATACACAGATTACAGATACAGATATTTTCTCTGGATATATTTAAGGACGCTGGTTAATTTCCCAATCCTGAGCAAGAAGGAGCTTTGTGGAATATTGAGCTTTAGATTCCTGACATTCCTAACACTTTAGGTGTAGTCTGTATGGTATGAATTACAATAAAACACACACACGCGCGCACACACACACACACACAGTTTTTCTGATGTTACCTAAAGCGTGGTGTGTAAGAGGAAAGGCCAGAGCGCGGACGTTTTATGATGCGCCGGACAGATGGACGGACAGATGGGCGGATTTGAGGAGGCTCTCGGTGCGCGCACTCGTCATGTTCGAGGAATTCTTCACACACGCTCAGCGAGGACGGTCCGGTCTGTTTGCTAGACAGTGCGCTTGTTTGTGTCTCTGTTCAGCTTAACACTCGCGCATGTTGTGTGTGACACACCTTTGTAGTTTTAAGTCACACTGCATTCACCTTCCTGTGTAACTATAAGTATTAAATATAGACTCCACCCTCAGTGTAGGTATTTCGTGCATTCATGCTGGTGATGCTTGTAGCTTGTCTCTTTAGGCTAGTTAGTGTAGCCAGTGTTGGACATTGTCCAGTGACTTTAGTTTAGATTTGAAAGCTCAAATGTAGCTCACAGCATACGATCTGCTGCAGTTATTTCTCTTTAAATAATTTGTATGTTCAATATTTCAATGTAAATTGGCTGTTTGAAAGACGTGACATGCCAGGCTTCGTCTTAGCTTTGTTTGAGGATTAACAACCTAAACTAGCTACACTATATTGGAAAAGTTTTGGGACACTCCTCCAATTCACTGAATTCAAGTGTTTTTCAGGGGTTGGGCTCGAACCCTTAGTTCCAGGGAAAAGAACTCTTAATGCTTCAGATTCATACCAAAACAATTTGGACAATTTCATGCTTTGTGGGAACAGTTTGGGGATGACGCCTTCCTGTTCCAACATGACTGCACACCAGTGACCAAAGCAAGGTCCATAAAGACATGGATGAGTGAGTTTGGTGTGGAGGAACTTGACTGTCCTGCACAGAGTCCTGACTTCAACCCCATAGAACACCTTTGGGATGAATTAGAGCGGAGATTGTGAGCCAGACCTTCTCGTCCAACATCAGTGTCCGACCTCACAAATGCGCTTCTAGAGGAACGGTCAAAAATTCCCATAAACACACTCCTAAACCTTGTGGAAAGCCTTCCCAGAAGAGTTGAAGCTGTTCTAGCTGCAAAGGGCGGGACAACTCCATATTACATTCATGTGCATGTAAAGGCAGACGTCCCAAAACTTTTGGCAGTATGTACAGTTCCTGGAGCACTGTGCTTCTCCTTAATGCTCGTAATGGATTGAGTAAAAGGTTGTATATAACAGGGTGAAGTAAAACTAACACAATTCCATAAGTTGTTGGGGGGGAAACAACTCGTATCGCACGTCCTGGACGTTTGGATTTGTTCCTTTAATGCACCGTACATGACCATGTAAATCTGGCCCTAATTTTTCCCTTTGGTCTGACCACAAAATCACTGTAGTAGCTTTTCGAGGTGATAAGAGATTGATAAATGAGGTCTGCTGTACATTACACTTGTGCTGCTCCCTATTGCTGTGAGTTACAGAGCACCCCGAGACAGTTAATTAGCTCTCTCCTGCTTTGAACGCTCATCACAGTAAATGTTAGTCTGCAAATCACTGAGGAAATCGCTTCTCGCCTCTTTCTTCGGAAATCGTCGTCCCGCTCCTTTCTCGGAAATCGGTCACTCGTGTGACGTCGGAGTTCCACACGTCAGAGAAAGTGGACAGACGTGTTAAAGCCAGGATTTTTACGAGCAGCTGATGTTGGAGATGTTTTTCTTCTTTTTAAAAAAAGACGGCGCTGCATCTTTAAACCTCCGTCATGAACATGGGTAACTATTTTTAAAGTCCTGTCCTGCTCCTTCTCAAACACTGGAATTTTTTATTTTTAGACTTTAACTTTATCGTGTGTGTGAGCTCTTGCGGTCGCACACCTGTCTAAATGTTATTTTCTCCTGGAGAGAAGCCTGTGGTTTCTGGATCCCTGCTTTTTTATTTTGTAATAAAAAAAAAAAATAATAAAAAGGACGAAGAAAGCCAAAATAACTTTGTGCTCGTTGGAAGCTTTTTTACAGAACGGGGAAGAAAAGGGAAAAAAAATCATGTTCTGTTGGTGGAAATGGTGTAGAGTGGAGCGCTTCCAAGAACGGAGAATCTGAAAAAGCAGAATCATGTTTTTAACTTTGGAGAGAGAGATGGAGAGACGGAGAGACAGAGACAGACAGACAGAGAGAGAGAGAGAGACCAAGAGAGAGAGGGAGCGATGGAGAGACAGAGACAGACCGAGAGAGAGCGAGATGGAGAGACAGACAGACAGAGAGAGAGAGAGAGAGAGACAGGGGGAGAAAGAGAGAGGGGGGAGAGAGAGAGAGAGAGAGAGAGAGACTTTTTTTGATGGTTGTTTACTTGATCCAGTTATTGAGATTATATCCGTGTTGCAACATGCTTTGAGTGAGCAAAGTGCGGTCCTGACAGTTCCACCAGCTGTCGCAGAGTCACAGTCTCTGAGGAGATCAACGCTCTAGTTAAGGCTGGGGAGATCCTGAGGAGATCAACGCTCTAGTTAAGGCTGGGGAGATCCTGAGGAGATCAACGCTCTAGTTAAGGCTGGGGAGATCCTGAGGAGATCAACGCTCTAGTTAAGGCTGGGGAGATCCTGAGGAGATCAACGCTCTAGTTAAGGCTGGAACATGTAATAAGTGGATAAGTCCTTGTCCGCTCTCTTTCTTGGGTAGGTTTAGTATTCTTTGTGGTAACCAGTGCAGCTTATTCCAGGAAAAGTCCACCATCATGGCCTGCAGGTCTGCTAATAGTTTCAGAGGGGGGTCAGGCCAGTCTGTGATGTAACACTGAAGCAATTAGATTATTAACAGCCAAAGTTCTGCCCTTTATATGACATCTTGGAAACAAGTCATTAGCATTTATTATGATGTCCTTTTATCTTTTCACCTGTACCTTTCCAGTTATTACACCACTGCTGTCTCCCAGGTACACAGGTATGAATATTTAATGCCACCTGTTTTCCATGTTAAGTTATCTGGGAGACATGGTTCCTCACCTTTCCAATCCCCAACTAAAATAGCTTCACTTTTGTTCCAGGTTACTTTTGCAGATGATATCACATGAATCTTTCTTATGATATCAGTGTCTCTCTGTTCATTTACCATCACAACAACATATGCATAAGCTAATGCACAGTGTGGGGTATTACAGCTTGTTACCCAGACCAGTAATCTTACTTATCTGACATAGTAATGGTTCTATGGCTAGGGCGTTTAACATGCCGGACAGAGAGCAGCCCTGCCTAATACCCCTATACACTTTAAAAAGTACACATAAACCACCGTTACCTTTCAGTACGCTCTCAATGTTACTGTACAAAACCTGGATCATGGCTATGGAACCTGAGTTGAACCCCAAACTCTCTAGAACCTGCCACAAATACTGGTGTTCAACCCGGTCGCAAGCCTTTTCCTGGTCCATAAAAATAAGACCAGTCTTCAGCTCCAATAGCCTAGAGACGTCCAGAATGTCACAAATCAAATGTATGTTGTCGTGGATTGACCTGCCACGGTATGTCTGTTCAAAGTGGATGACTTGCTCCATAACCTTCCCTAGTCTTGTTGCTAATGCTCTGGAGAGCGCCTTACAGTCTGTGCAGAGTAGTGAGACGGGCCGCCAATTTCTCAGGGCTGTTAGATCACCTTTCTTTGGAAATAGGGTTAGGACTGCTCTTTGTCTACTCAACGGCAGCTGGCCATCGTTCAAGCTTGCCCTCAGCACTTCCAGCAAATCCTGCCCCAACACTGACCAGAAAGCTTTATAGAACTCTACTAAAAGCCCATCAGTTCCTGGTGACCCCCTATTGTCCATGCTGTTAAGTGCCGACTCTAACTCCATAAGGGTCAGAGCTCTCTTGCTGACCCCTCAGCTAGAGGGGGGGGGGGACACACAGAGACACAGAGAGCCAGCGATGCACAGAGAGAGACAGGGAGAAAGAGAGGAATGGGATTGAGGATAGAAAAGGATCTTGCTTTTGTGAGCTAGACCAGTATCTGGACTGCACTTTAATAAGATCAGAGGATCTATATTTCAGTCAGCCTTGTGTTGATGAAATCCTCACCTCCATTTTTTTATAAATTAAAAATGAAATTGATTAAAAATTCCCAACTTTTCATCATATTACATTTTTCCCGTTTAAAAATTCAAGCTACAATGAGCTACACTTTTAATAAGACAGTCCTACACAAATAAAATGATTACAATTTACATGGGTTTGTAGTCAAAACTTTCATTTTGCACACGTGTGTGTGTTTGTGTGTGTGTATTGGCACAACATGAGATGATGATGATGATGATGATGATGATGATACAGCATCTCTCGGGGTACAAAGCAGGAGAATAATTCAGCAGATAGGTCAGAGATACCTTCACCTGTCAGTCCTGTTCCTTTCAGCTGTCTGTCTCTTAATCACACAGATTTATTCTCTCCATTCTGTTCATCCTTTTACTGAGAGACATGGACAGGAGGAGTGACAGGTTTATTTCCTAGCATGCACCTGGTCATGCAGCAGTGCTGCTCAGGTCAAATGTCATGATGAGTGACATGATGATACGAGTCTTACTGTGTGTGTGTGTGTGTGTGTGTGTGTGTGTGTGTGTGAGCACGCTGTACTTGAGGCTGATGAGAAGTGTCTGTTCAGTCTCTGCCTGCTTGCTTGCCTGCCT